>NC_048223.1:106701690-106719930 GCF_002007445.2 Ailuropoda melanoleuca | reverse complement strand
GTGAATTTAATTTTTAATATTTTTGAAGAGCAAGTAATATATAGACTTTCTCTACTCTCTTTTTATTTTATTGATTTATAATCTTTAGCATCTCTTGTATTCTCCTTGTTTTGAACTTAATTTACTCCTCTTTTTTATGCATCCTATAGAGAAAATAGAGATCATTGATTTTAAACTGTCCTGTTTTTCTCAAACGTATCTTTAGAACTGCAAATTTCCCTTTCAAGTCTATTCTAGGTTCAGTTATGATTTTGATATTACTGTGTTATATGATCATCTAGTTTTAAATATTTGTCTCCCTTTATCCATTGTTTAGAAACCTGTTGATTAATTTGAAAATATTAAGATATTTTATAGTATCTTATTTGTTACTGGTTTATAATTTGATAACAGTTTTAGTTAGAGGAAATACCTTGTAATGTTTTATTTTTTTGAATTTATGGAGATTTGTGTTATGGCTCATTATATGGACTATCTCAGTCAATGTTCCATACACACTTAAACTATATGTATTCTAAAATTGTTGGGTATATTGTTCTGTAAAAGTCAAATAGGTCAAATTGTTTGATAGTGTTCAGGCCTTCCATATTCACTATGTCATCCTGATACCTCTTATCATTATGAAATTATATTTTTTATGATTAGCAAAATTTTTGTCCTGAAGTATACTTTGTGTGATATTGATATAGCCATGACAACTTTGTAAGTATACAAAGGTACACAGATTTTTCATCTTTACAACTTATCTGCATCTTTCTGTCTAAAGTGTGTTACAAAAAAAAAATGTGTCTCTTGTAGACATATCTGTTTTTTGTCTTGTCTTTTTTACTTTTACCCAGTTCAATAATCTCTAGCCTCCACCTATAATGATTTATAATTTTTCTTTCATTAACCTTTAATATAATTATTGAGATGGTTGGGTTTAATTCTACATTTTATTATTTTCTTTTTCTTTTGATCTTTCTTTTTGTGATTACTCTAGAGCTAACAATACACATCTTTAACTTATTAAAGTCGACTTAGACTTAATATTTTATTTTAAACTTCACCTCTCACAGTTCCTAATTATATATCACAGTGTTTTCTTCACAAATATAATAAACACTGTTAAGGAATTAAGAAACAAAAAAACAAAATATATCTGACAAAGGAGCTATATCTATGATATATAAAAAAAAATCTTAGACTCACTAGAAGACAGTCAAGGAAAATCTGTGCTAATAATTTGAACAGATACTTCCAAGAAGATATATGGATGGCAAATAAGCACATGAAAAGAAGATACTCAGCGTAAGTAGTCATCAGAGAAATACAAATTGAAACTGTGAGATATAACTACAAGTCAATTATACTGGTTAAAATTAAAGGAATGCAGAAACAAGTATTGGCAAGGATGTGGAGCAACAGAAACCCTCAGACACTGCAGGTATGATTTTAAAATGTGGTGCCGCTCTGTAACCTATCCCTTGATAAGCCCAGTCATCCTAGGTCACCCTCCTAGGTCCACTTTACTTGCTGAAAAGTTACTTGCTGAAAACTCTTTTTTATCCAACCCACTATAGTGTTCCCAATCTTATCCTATGGCACAAAAGCCCCATTTTCTTCTATTCTTTTCAAATTGGCTCATTTGGACCAGAACCTGAATCAGTAGTGATTGAATATCTTTTCTTTCATTTTAGGATTGGGGAGAACTGTCTTTAAAACACAATGCCTTATCAAAGTCCTCTTGAAGGAAAGGAAACTGGGTATCTTGGTTGCGGAGGCAGGAGGACCTTCCCATTCCCAAACCTTAGGATGATTTTTTGTTTTCTAATATGGACAACAACTACAGTAGCAACAAAAACAAAGCGCTGCTACATTAACACCAGATGGAACACTCATACTTTCCTACAGGAACATTAACATTTTAAGTTAATGTGACTTTCCTTAGACACAATTTAATAAGGAAGGTTGAAAGCATCACTTGGAGAGATCTAGTTCCCTTTGGACTTAAGGGTCTGGAGGCCTTTAATACAGTTCTACCGAGGATAAAGGAAATATGCTAGATGTCTTATATATTTATTTCAAATATAAGAGTTCTAAGATACAGATTTTAGCTATTAGACTGTTTTAAGGATTGCCCTATAGAAAACGTTTTTTGATGTCTCAGTAACTAGGAAGAACTCGATGAGAATAATTTCTGATCTAAGGCGAAGCTCCCTAAAACTCCTCTTGGAGTGGAATCTGATCTCAGTACACAAGTACCACAGTGCCTTACGGCAACCTGAATAGAGTCCATTCTTGGGGAAGCAAGGAGACAGTTGTCAGTGTGCTGTTAGCGATGAACGCAGCCATGAATGAGAGCACCCCTGTGTAAGACATCGGTGGGAGCTCTACTTAAAGAAAACAAATTCAGTGAAGCACCTAATGAGATGTAAAAATAAATTTAAAAGGAGAAATATTTCATTTTTTTATATCAACTGTTATGTAGGTGTCTTAGCCTAGGTTCCTCCAGAGTGGGGCATGAGACAAAGTACATGCAAGTATATTTCCCCCCTTGGGGGAGAAAGGCTTGATACCACGGAGCAGGGGCGGGATAAAAGAAGTTTCATTGGAAAGATGAAAAAGACGTGAAGAAGAGCTATACATGAAGTTCCTCGACGATATCTCTTTGTGAAAAAGACATATTTACTAATTTTTCCTTCTGGACAATGGAATTTTTATATTTTGAGTGCCTCACAGGGAAATTTGAGTTTTACTGCTTGCTGTACTACATAATTGTTGTTTGTCCAGACTAAATTACAACACATTTTCTCTTCTCTAGAAGTTTGGACAAATCTAAAAGTACATAGTTTTGGAATTTCTCAACTGACAAATGCTTCCCAATAACATTATCTGCATTAAAAATCTTTCCTTGTAAGCATCCTTCATATTAGTCCACCTGATGCTCTGCAAATGTACCTTATTTTGTCAGGGAATTTGGGCTTCAGTTTTTATGAAACACAATAAATTATACATGCAACATATTTCATATCCTTATAGCCAGAGAGTAAACCTGTCACCATTCAATTGAAAATAGGTCCCTGATTGATATAGCACTTTGCCGAGTGGCCTCCATGAAGGGACTGACCCTCTTGTGACTTAAAAATCTGTGCATCTCAGCAATGATTATTCATCTGTACATGCATCCTTTTGATATGACATTATTGTTTTTGTGTTTGATTTAATTCAACAAAGCGATAGTGAATATATTCTGTGCACCAGAAACCACTTTGTTCTGGGAATAAGAGATTAAGAAGGCACTGTACCTGTCCTGGCAGAGCTCACAATCTAATGAAAAAAATCAGAGGTGTGTACTTTCCTATAATATAAGCAAAGCTATCATAGTGCCAAATAATAAATTTCAGAAAAGCTAACTGGAGTGTAAACCAAGTTCCGCTGAAGATGAGGGGGAATGGGATGTGTTATACAGGAAGAAAAATAGGAGAGAACATTGAACTGGATATCAGAGATTAAGTTGCAGTTTGCCAGATGGACATGTGATAGAGAGGAGGGGATTCCGATTTTCCTGAGATAGAATAGGGTAGGCATAATTTGACTAGGAAGTCAAATAACCTGTTGTGTTTGGAAAATGCCAAATGTATCTATTAAAAATGGATGGGAAAAAAATATTGAGAATGAAGAAGGAATAAACCTAGTTATAAGGGCACTGAATTCCATGTCCAAGGATTTGGAATTTTTCATGAGATATACCAGGAGATATTAGAAATGACACCTAGGCTGCAAGGCATGCCACTAAAATCAGATGATTTCCTCATACAGCCTGCAAAGCCTTTTTCATGCCCTCAGTCTTCCAATAATTCAAGAATAAGCCACAAAATCTCTGGGTTTTACTCTCGGGAAGAAGAGAGAAACCACTGGGGCAGCTGTAGGCTTGTGAATACCAAACTGTCCCATTGACTAATATGATCTTTGGCGTTGGGGGGGAAATAGCTAACTGGCCCTGTCCAGTGGAGTAAAATAGATGCCTTACAGCAGCAAACACAACCATTATTCATTTTATATACTTATTGAAATAAAAACAGAAATAAAGGAATTCCAGCACTTGTAAGTTTGTACACTGGACCTAACTCTAGTTCTTGGAAATAGAAAGCTTATAAGCAGATTTACCCAGAAGGGGCAGGAAAGAGAGAAAATAAAGACATAAAATCAGTAAACAAATGCCTGAGCTCTATTAAGGGAGTCTGTTTCCCCTTGAATGCTATATCTGCATTAAATGCACATTGATGACAAATGGAATACCTCCATTCACTGGCAGGTCGATCCAGAGAACCCACAATTTCTGATGTATAGCTCAAATTTCTGTACACTGGAAAGCTTTCCTTTCCTTATGAAGCTCTTTAGAACTCTCCCTTGGGGTTTTGTTGCCTACGATGATGAAAATACAGGCAAAAAAAAAAAAAATTTAGATGGAACCAAAATGATGAGAATAAACATAAAGAGAGTTTCCAAAGGCTATTTGTTGCTAAATGAGTGCAGTCATGTACCACTGTGCATATGTCATGCTCTCCTGGTTCAGCCTAGTCCTGGAGATCAATATGCATTACTAATCAAAATGGCATGAGAATTATAGTGCTACAATCACCTCAGTGATACCAAGTGGCTTTTATTGTAATCTCAACTTTGACAGCCGCTTGTTCTATTAAAATGCTTCAAAGGTAGGAATTCAAATAATGTTGGAAGTCTTATTATCCAAATTAATGTTTCCATGTGCAGGCACTTCCCAGGAACAGCACACATGGCTTAAGCACTCCACATCTACTTACTTCTCCGTATAGCACTACCCATTGTGGGTGAACACTGGGCTGCTTTTCTCAATAGGGAAAAGTTAGTCTCTTACCAAACAGTGAGTACTGAAGAGTCAATCTCTTTTCTTGCCTCTCTTCCCTGAATCACTGACAGATAGGGACTCAATCTGTTCAGCAGAACATGAGTCTTTCTGCATAAGGGCTGTCCCAAAGCTAGGTCAGTTAATGGGTAAGGCAGAATGGTTTAGCCAGAAGAGAATTATAGTACACTACACTTGGGGAAACAGCTAGCTTGGACCTATATCAAAAACCAAATAAAAGACACTTAGATGGACATTTACATGCCTTGCCTTTTCTGGTAAAGTGAGTAGTTGAGAAGGTTTTAAAGGCCAAGCAGCCTCAGATCGTATCTTAGCTTTAAAATTTATTAGTTATATCATCGGACAAGTTATTTTATTTTCTCTCAGTTTTCACAACCATAAATTGGACAAATCAATGGTCCCTAAGTCATCAACATGTTGTGAGGAAAAATTGAGTCTTAAATGTGAAGATCTGTGCTCATAACTAGCTTTTGATAAATGTATGCTGGAGTAATTGTTACTATCTTGGAAGTTAAAAGCTGTGTCATCAGTAGAGGAATTTTTAACTTGTGTAGACAATTTTGAAGAATAGATACATTCCTTAATCACTGGAAATCAGAGTAAATGATTTACATTTAAGCTTCTATGTAATGTGCAGCCTGGTCACTTCAGTCTTTCTACAATTCTGCCCAGATATTTGACTATTCTCAAGATCACATTTACAGCATTACTTATTTTTGTGTGTGTGGAGTAGGAACCAAGTCTTACAAGTTGGCATATTATAGGAACTAAAGATAACTCCATAAGAATTAAAGATAACTGAGTAGATTACAAACTTGTTTCAAAGGTTGATCAGCAAAATGGAGGGAGTTATCATTGGAAGGCCTCTACCCTTCCTCCCCAAGTTAGAGGTGAGATATTAGAGGTGATTTTTCTGGACCTAGAACTATAGAAACTTCTATTGCCCTAAGTAAGTTCTAACTGGAAACTTAAGTCTTTACATTTATTTCTAGTCCCCATTAAGATTTAGGGTATTTACAAGGTGTGTGGATTCCAAAGATCAGCACTGCCAGCTGTCAACTCTGTTGCGTCAAATGCTGAAACAACAGGGTCTCTCTTGTCTCCATTATAATCATGTTAATTATCACCTGTATGCTGGAACCTTATCCTGTGCAGGATTATGTTTAAGGTTCTTTCTTATCATGGAATTGTTTAGAGCTTCCCCAGTGATCTAAGGCCTACTATGAAGACCATCTCCCTACTCCATAGTCTTTGGTGAGTTTTTCCTATAATGTTATCTAAAAATGTAAAGAAAAGATGTTATTGATTACAATGGATAGAACTGCAGTACAAACTGATGACAATTTCAAATGGAATAATTTGAGAAAAGTTTAATAGAGGGACTATTTATAGAAAGTCATGAGCAGAGTTTGAGGAAGCTAATAAGGGATAGCACTGTGTCCCAGTGCCAGTATCAGCTGGGCAAACATTAATGTTCTTAACACCTGAGGAGGAAAGTGAAAGGAGCAAAAATTAATTCCCATTGCTTAGCTGTATTTAAAGGATTGTTTCAGAACAACTGGGCAGAGAAAGAGTGGAGGAGTAGATGTCCCAAATTCAATTCCTTCTAGCCCTATTCCTTAATTTCCTTCTGTTTTTCTCCCTATTGACTAAAGTTTGAGGTCATGGAAGTATGTTGATGTTAGGCAAACTCCTAGCACACAGTATTATGAAAAAGATGGAAGAGTGGATCTGGAGGGACAAATGGAAGATATCCCTTACACTGATTGGGGGGAACTTCTCGGGGCGTGGGAGAAAGAAGAATTCAGATAAGTACTTATTTTTTTTGCAGAAATGCTGGGTAGAAATGATTAGACAATAAATTTTATATGCTGAAAAAGTAATGTATCTGGTATAGCTGTTAAAAATAGAACATCTGAAGGGGCGCCTGGGTGGCTCAGTCGTTGAGCGTCTGCCTTCAGCTCAGTGCGTGATCCCAGAGTCCTGGGATTGAGCCCTACATCAGGCTCCTCCGCTGGGAGCCTGATTCTTCCTCTCCTGCTCCCTCTGCCTATGTTCACTCTCTCGCTGGCTGTCTCTCTCTCTGTCAAATAAATAAATAAAATCTTTAAAAAAAAATAGAACATCTGAGGTTACAAATTTCAGGACAGACATATGTAGCCACAAATCAGATAAGAAGAGGCAGAATATGAAGTGTTCACACTCCCATGACTACAAAAGCAAGGCAAATCAAGAGTATGTATGGAACTTCAGTGGGGTAGAAGGTTTGGCTGAGGCCAGGATATAATTTCCAAGTCTTTGTAATGANGGCTATTTGTTGCTAAATGAGTGCAGTCATGTACCACTGTGCATATGTCATGCTCTCCTGGTTCAGCCTAGTCCTGGAGATCAATATGCATTACTAATCAAAATGGCATGAGAATTATAGTGCTACAATCACCTCAGTGATACCAAGTGGCTTTTATTGTAATCTCAACTTTGACAGCCGCTTGTTCTATTAAAATGCTTCAAAGGTAGGAATTCAAATAATGTTGGAAGTCTTATTATCCAAATTAATGTTTCCATGTGCAGGCACTTCCCAGGAACAGCACACATGGCTTAAGCACTCCACATCTACTTACTTCTCCGTATAGCACTACCCATTGTGGGTGAACACTGGGCTGCTTTTCTCAATAGGGAAAAGTTAGTCTCTTACCAAACAGTGAGTACTGAAGAGTCAATCTCTTTTCTTGCCTCTCTTCCCTGAATCACTGACAGATAGGGACTCAATCTGTTCAGCAGAACATGAGTCTTTCTGCATGAGGGCTGTCCCAAAGCTAGGTCAGTTAATGGGTAAGGCAGAATGGTTTAGCCAGAAGAGAATTATAGTACACTACACTTGGGGAAACAGCTAGCTTGGACCTATATCAAAAACCAAATAAAAGACACTTAGATGGACATTTACATGCCTTGCCTTTTCTGGTAAAGTGAGTAGTTGAGAAGGTTTTAAAGGCCAAGCAGCCTCAGATAGTATCTTAGCTTTAAAATTTATTAGTTATATCATTGGACAAGTCATTTTATTTTCTCTCAGTTTTCACAACCATAAATTGGACAAATCAATGGTCCCTAAGTCATCAACATGTTGTGAGGAAAAATTGAGTCTTAAATGTGAAGATCTGTGCTCATAACTAGCTTTTGATAAATGTATGCTGGAGTAATTGTTACTATCTTGGAAGTTAAAAGCTGTGTCATCAGTAGAGGAATTTTTAACTTGTGTAGACAATTTTGAAGAATAGATACATTCCTTAATCACTGGAAATCAGAGTAAATGATTTACATTTAAGCTTCTATGTAATGTGCAGCCTGGTCACTTCAGTCTTTCTACAATTCTGCCCAGATATTTGACTATTCTCAAGATCACATTTACAGCATTACTTATTTTTGTGTGTGTGGAGTAGGAACCAAGTCTTACAAGTTGGCATATTATAGGAACTAAAGATAACTCCATAAGAATTAAAGATAACTGAGTAGATTACAAACTTGTTTCAAAGGTTGATCAGCAAAATGGAGGGAGTTATCATTGGAAGGCCTCTACCCTTCCTCCCCAAGTTAGAGGTGAGATATTAGAGGTGATTTTTCTGGACCTAGAACTATAGAAACTTCTATTGCCCTAAGTAAGTTCTAACTGGAAACTTAAGTCTTTACATTTATTTCTAGTCCCCATTAAGATTTAGGGTATTTACAAGGTGTGTGGATTCCAAAGATCAGCACTGCCAGCTGTCAACTCTGTTGCGTCAAATGCTGAAACAACAGGGTCTCTCTTGTCTCCATTATAATCATGTTAATTATCACCTGTATGCTGGAACCTTATCCTGTGCAGGATTATGTTTAAGGTTCTTTCTTATCATGGAATTGTTTAGAGCTTCCCCAGTGATCTAAGGCCTACTATGAAGACCATCTCCCTACTCCATAGTCTTTGGTGAGTTTTTCCTATAATGTTATCTAAAAATGTAAAGAAAAGATGTTATTGATTACAATGGATAGAACTGCAGTACAAACTGATGACAATTTCAAATGGAATAATTTGAGAAAAGTTTAATAGAGGGACTATTTATAGAAAGTCATGAGCAGAGTTTGAGGAAGCTAATAAGGGATAGCACTGTGTCCCAGTGCCAGTATCAGCTGGGCAAACATTAATGTTCTTAACACCTGAGGAGGAAAGTGAAAGGAGCAAAAATTAATTCCCATTGCTTAGCTGTATTTAAAGGATTGTTTCAGAACAACTGGGCAGAGAAAGAGTGGAGGAGTAGATGTCCCAAATTCAATTCCTTCTAGCCCTATTCCTTAATTTCCTTCTGTTTTTCTCCCTATTGACTAAAGTTTGAGGTCATGGAAGTATGTTGATGTAGGCAAACTCCTAGCACACAATATTATGAAAAAGATGGAAGAGTGGATCTGGAGGGACAAATGGAAGATATCCCTTATGCTGATTGGAGGGAACTTCCCGGGGCGGGGGAAGAAAGAAGAATTCAGATAAGTACTTCTTTTTTTTTTGCAGAAATGCTGGGTAGAACTGATTAGACAATAAATTTTATATGCTGAAAAAGTAATGTATCTGGTATAGCTGTTAAAAATAGAACATCTGANGATCAGCTGGGCAAACATTAATGTTCTTAACACCTGAGGAGGCAAGTGAAAGGAGCAAAAATTAATTCCCATTACTTAGCTGTATGTAAAGGATTGTTTCAGAACAACTGGGCAGAGAAAGAGTGGAGGAGTAGATGTCCCAATTCAATTCCTTCTAGCCCTATTCCTTAATTTCCTTCTGTTTTTCTCCCTATTGACTAAAGTTTGAGGTCATGGAAGTATGTTGATGTAGGCAAACTCCTAGCACACAGTATTATGAAAAAGATGGAAGAGTGGATCTGGAGGGACAAATGGAAGATATCCCTTACACTGATTGGGGGGAACTTCTCGGGGCGTGGGAGAAAGAAGAATTCAGATAAGTACTTATTTTTTTTGCAGAAATGCTGGGTAGAAATGATTAGACAATAAATTTTATATGCTGAAAAAGTAATGTATCTGGTATAGCTGTTAAAAATAGAACATCTGAAGGGGCGCCTGGGTGGCTCAGTCGTTGAGCATCTGCCTTCAGCTCAGGGCGTGATGCCAGAGTCCTGGGACTGAGCCCCACATCAGGCTCCTCTGCTGGGAGCCTGCTTCTTCCTCTCCTGCTCCCCCTGCCTATGTTCACTCTCTCGCTGGCTGTCTCTCTCTCTGTAAAATAAATAAATAAAATCTTAAAAAAAAAATAGAACATCTGAGGTTACAAATTTCAGGACAGACAGACGTAGCCACAAATCAGATAAGAAGAGGCAGAATATGAAGTGTTCACACTCCCATGACTACAAAAGCAAGGCAAATCAAGAGTATGTATGGAACTTCAGTGGGGTAGAAGGTTTGGCTGAGGCCAGGATATAATTTCCAAGTCTTTGTAATGACAAACTGCTTTCTTATGTCAATTGTGTTATAATGAGATATAAAATAAATTAAATGAACTGAAACTGGGGAGAAATAATACATGGTATATGGAATCTGCTACTCAAAATGTTGTTTACAAACCAACACTGTTGGTACTATCTGGAAATTAGAAATTAAAAAGNACTTCAGTGGGGTAGAAGGTTTGGCTGAGGCCGGGATATAATTTCCAAGTCTTTGTAATGATAAACTGCCTTCTTATGTCAATTGTGTTATAATGCGATATAAAACAAATTAAATGAACTAAAACTGGGGAGAAATAATACATGGTATATGGAATCTGCTACTCAAAATGTTGTTTACAAACCAACACTGTTGGTACTATCTGGAAATTAGAAATTAAAAAGATTGGGTCCCAGCCTAGGAATTACTGAGTCATAATCTGTATTTTAACAAACCTCCCTAAGATTTGTATGCATTAAAATTTCAGAAGCACTGATCTAGTTATTTCTTCATTGGTGAACTGGAGGATGTGGTTGTACGATGAATAAGTGAGGGGATAAGTCTGTAGTGAGAGGTCCTGTGCTTTGAGTTGAGGTGATTTCATTGAGTCTATTAGCTCAGGAGACTTGAGGCACTAAAGATTTCTATTACCATCCACTGACTAGCTGAAGTTAAAGTAATTACATCAGGAGTTTGTAGACACACCCTGTCTCATGTTGTCCAAATGATTGCCACTGAGTCAAGGGAGGAAACTTCAGGACAAGGATGTGATTATAATCATCCCCCTCTGCCTTGATCAATTACCCCATATCTTGCCACAATTTAAGAGAGATGAGGCCGCTCCAAAGAAATGAGAGTGGACAGGAAGAATGACAGTAGTAGATGTCTAGTGTATTTGTAAATCTAACCACTCTGCCAAATTATTCCTTGTATCAGGACTCACTTTTCAGAAATTGGAACCAGTTGGAGGATAATGTAAGGAATTTCACTGATGTCATATCTTCATAACCATGAAAAATCAGGTTCAGGTTGCAAAGGGATTTTATCAAGTCCAAAAGGATATATTTTGACAAAGCGTATAAACTATAAGCTCCATGATAGCAGAGAGTTATATCCTTTTTTGTTTACTGCTATACCTCCAGAACCTAGGACAAAACCTGGCAGTCTAGGAGCTTAATAATATCAGATAATATTATTCAATAAATAAANTACAATTTAAGAGAGATGAGGCCGCTCCAAAGAAATGAGAGTGGACAGGAAGAATGACAGTAGTAGATGTCTAGTGTATTTGTAAATCTAACCACTCTGCCAAATTATTCCTTGTATCAGGACTCACTTTTCAGAAATTGGAACCAGTTGGAGGATAATGTAAGGAATTTCACTGATGTCATATCTTCATAACCATGAAAAATCAGGTTCAGGTTGCAAAGGGATTTTATCAAGTCCAAAAGGATATATTTTGACAAAGCGTATAAACTATAAGCTCCATGATAGCAGAGAGTTATATCCTTTTTTGTTTACTGCTATACCTCCAGAACCTAGGACAAAACCTGGCAGTCTAGGAGCTTAATAATATCAGATAATATTATTCAATAAATAAATTCAATAAATTGAATTTCTTGAATGATTCAAAGTATTTTCCAAAATTCTTAAGTCTCAAATCTTAAGACTAAGTCTTACCCCCATATACTCCAGAATAGCAAGAGGTCTTATCAGATCAGTACACATAGACAATCAGCTATTGAGACCTTGGTACAATATTCAGGCCTCCCTTCACTTTGTTGGAAATTCTTTAAATATTGTGACATTCAGCAGTTTCTATCACCACTTATGGATTCAAGCTTTAGTTAAGATCATGACCACAGGGATATTACTAGTTCCCTCCTCTAAGAAAGGAATTAAAAAACAAGAAAAATGTCAACCATGAATGAATCTATCCTTTCAACTAAGAGAGAGATAAATTTTCAAGTAAAAGGGACTACAGATTAATATAATAATAATCCAGGGAAGAAAAACCAATCAGTGCTGATTTTACTCAAGGACATCTAAAGTTCTTAAAAGGGGGTGTTTAGGAGATCCCTTATTTTGGGACCGAAGCCACTATTAACAGGGAGACACAGTAACTTGCACATAGCAAGTCTCAATAATGTCTGAATAAGTACATAGAGTTAAAAGCAAGTTGAAGTGGAGGTAAGGTATTTATTTTCTCTAGGATGGGCATAAAGGATATCATGGGGAGAGGGAAGAAAGTATAGCAGATACCAAAAAACAAAAACAAAAACAAAAACTCACAAAGACAAAAAGGCATACTTGGTGATTATTAGAACAAGTATCCCATAAGGTAGCTATAGCAGGAGTCCTACAAATGTGGTCCACATACCAGCAGCATCAATGTAACTTAAAAACTTATTAGAAATTTAAGTTATTGGGTCCAACGCAGACCTACTGAATCAGACATTCTGAAGTTAGGTGTCAGAAAGCTGCACTTTGATTTACCTTCCAGGTAACTGTGATACAGGGTAAAGTTTAAGAACCCCTGGTCTCAGTTTGGGAAATCAGGCCAAATGAAAAGATCAGGTTGTAGAAAGACTTTGAATATTCCAAGAAGCCTGGACTTCACTGTAGGCAATTGTGTAGGTCAGTATTCAGGAAAAAATTGTCTGCAGTTGGGGAGAGTGTTGTGCAGTGTAGANCCTGCAGTTGGGGAGAGTGTTGTGCAGTGTAGACATAAGTGAGTCTCTTAATTAATCTATGTTTGAAATGTTTCTATAATTTGATATTTTTTCTTTAATAAACTGTCCATTTTTATGTTAACTTTCTTTTTTTTTTAAATTAAAGATTTTATTTATTCATTTGACAGAGATAGAGACAGCCAGCGAGAGAGGGAACACAGCAGGGGAGTGGGGAGAGGAAGAAGCAGGCTCATAGTGGAGGAGCCTGATGTGGGGCTCGATCCCAAAACGCCAGGATCACGCCCTGAGCTGAAGGCAGACGCTTAACCGCTGTGCCACCCAGGCGCCCCAATGTTAACTTTATTTTTCTAAGATCACAGCTTTGTTATAGATCTTTGCTTTTTTTAATTTGAAGTTGGTAGTATTCCAAGATATTACTGATAATAACATTCATCTTAGTGAGATAACTTTGGAGAAATAATGTAATACTTCTGTCCTTCAAATAAATAAGAAGTATTTTTATTGAATTAAAATCTTATTGGCCCACATTTCTCTGTGAGCTGCACTCTTTTGCAGTTTGGATTGATTCATCATATCGTTTCTCCAGAAACTGACTTTCTCAAGTGGTTCCTAAAAGGACACTGTCTAGACAATACCCACATGAACTTTACCAGTTTCTTATCGGAATTCACACTTTGAATGCAGTCCGATCCATACCCCAGCATACAACAGCTAAAACCCAAACACCCCAATGATAGAATGAAGTACAATAATGAGATCCTCGGACAGTTCCTGAGGTACAAGTTCCTGAAGAAAAAAAAAATCAAATGCCCTTAGAGGCCCTTTTTAAAGAGGAAACACCTGCTTTCCCAAATAGAGAGTCTTTAAAATCAGTGTGTATTTTCTCAGTTTATTTTGACCACTATTTTAGGAAGCATCAGGTGACTGTTACTACAACTCTGTGAATCATTCCCCCCTCTCCATCTCCCCCCATCCTACCTCTAGTAGGGAGTGAAAAATAAAAATATTCATAGGGAAACACACCTACTTGCAAGAGACTTACTTTGTTTTATGTGCTCTAGGAATGTGAGGGCTGTATTCTCTGTATATACTCGTTTTTTCTTGTATGTACTTATGCATTTGTCTGCTTGATTATTTGTGTTTTCATGCATTTATTTATATAGTATTTATAATGAGTGAGGTGCATTTTCTGATATTTTTCTTCTCTCTCCTCTTCTTTAATATCCAGTCTCCCCTTCCAAGGGGAAATATCCACTAAGAGGGTTTTATTGACAAACAAGAGGGATGTAATCAGTGTTGGGGAAATAAAATTAGAAACAAAATGTCCTCCAAACCCAGAAAACCTCTCCATAAAGAGATTTCCAAAAGGAAGAACACAATTTTATTATTGAATAAGCATTAAGCTGGATGTGCATCACGGGCAATCTGCTAAAGAGATTTGCAAAGACAGAAAAAAATCTCACCCTTTTATACAGCCAAGCAGATACAACCCATTCCATACATCTTCTCAAGATAAACGATAACTGGATTCAAGTAAGAGGACTTGACAGCACCATTTGTCACACATCGTAGTGCATTGCAGATCTACTTGGTATTGGGGTGGCCATCTGTGTTAGCTAAATGGCTTCCTCCAAAAATAAATAAATAGATACAAAGACAAACTTCTCACATCTTTATGACAAGCAGTAGTTTTAGAGCAAGGCATCAGTACTGCTAAATGTAGGCTTCACAGAGAAACCGGGAGTTAGCGGTACTATTTTCCTTGATGATTACATCTGAAAGACATGGTCCCCAAGTCCTTGAGAAAGAAATACATTCCTTGGTCCTAGAGCTGGTGGGAAGCTTATTTATCTTGTAGAATTTACAATTCTATTAATTCTAACTAATGCATAGTCTCATAATTATAACCATCAAGACATGAAACATTCCTATTACCCCTAAAAGTTCCCTCATTTCCCTCCATACTGAATCTTCTACTTCTGGCTCCAGCCGTAACAATGACTAACAAATTTTCTGTCTCTATTGTTTTGCTTTTTTCAATTGTCATATACATGGAATCATGTAGTAGACATTTGCCTCCAGCTTCTTTCACTTAGTCTAATACATTGGAGAATCACCCATGTGTATTGCTTAATTACCATGTATTTATGAATTTTCCAATTGTCCTCCTGTTATTGACTTGTAGTTTTATACCTTTATGGTCAGAAAAGACATTTGATACATTTCAATCTTTTAAAATTTGTTTTGTGTTTGTGTTAAATTTTCCTGTTTTGCGTTCTAACACATGATCTATTCTGGAGAATGTTTCATGTGTACTTGAGAAGTATACGTACACAGTTGCTGCAAAATGGAATATACTATATATGTCTCTTATGTCCATGTGGCCTATAGTGTTCAAGTCTGATGTTTCCTTATTGATTTTCTGTCAGGATAATCTATCCAATGATGAAAGTGGAGTACTGAAGTTCCCTACTATTACTGTATTGCTATCTATTTCTCCCCTCAGTTGAAAAAGAGAGAACACTTACAGACTCAGTTTATGGAGCCAACACTACCCTGATACAAAGCCATGAAAGGACACCACAAGAAAATTACAAGTCAATACACCTTATGAAATAGATGCAAAATTCTCAACACAATACCCTTGAACTGAATTCAACAGCACATTAAAAGGATCATACAGCATCATCAACTAAGAATTATCCCTGGGATGCAAGGATGGTTCAATATATGCTAGTCAAAAAGCATGATACATCACAGTAACAAAATGAATAAAAATCATATGTTTATCTCAATAGATACACAGAAACATTTTGAAAATTCAACATTTTTTCATAATAAACTCTCTTCACAA
Organism: Ailuropoda melanoleuca; assembly: GCF_002007445.2. Classification (NCBI taxonomy): domain Eukaryota; kingdom Metazoa; phylum Chordata; class Mammalia; order Carnivora; family Ursidae; genus Ailuropoda; species Ailuropoda melanoleuca. Next base: position 106,704,035 of record NC_048223.1, on the reverse strand, counting down.
ATTAGGTACAGAAAGAATGATCCACACATAATATAGGCCATATATGAAAAGCCCACAGCTAACATCATACTCAATGATGAAAAGTTGAAAGATTTTCTTCTAAGATCAGCAGCAAATCAAGAATGCCCAATCTCATCACTTCTCTCCAACATGGAAATGGAAGTCCTAGCCAGAGCAATTAGTCAAGAGAAACAAATAAAGGGCATTCAAATCAGAAAGGAAGAAGTAAAATGGTCTCTAATTGCAGATGTCTTATATATAGTAAACCCTAAAGACTCCACCCAAAAGCTATTGCAACTGATAAACAAGTTCAGTTGTAGGACACAAAAGCAATGTACAAAAATCAGAGTGTTTCTATACACAGACAATCAACTGTTCAAAAAAAGAAAGAAATTAAGAAAATATCCCCATTGAAAGTGCCATGAAAAAGAATAAAATGCTTAGGTATAAACTTAACCAGGAGGTAAAAGACCTATACACTGAAAACTATAGAACACTGATGAAAGAAATGGAAGAAAACACAAATAAATGGAGAGATATCATGTGTTCATTATTTGGAAGAATAGGGTTAACATGTCTAAACCACCCAAAGCAATCTACATATTCAAGCAATTCTTATCAAAATGCCAGTGGCATTTTCACATAGAGGGGAAAAAAAAACTTAAAATTCATATGGACCCACAAAAAAATCCAAACAACCAAAGTAACTGTTAAGTAGACAAAGCTAGAGTTATCACACTCCTGATTTCAAATTATATTAAAAAGCTATAGTAATCAAAATAGTTTGGTACTGGCATACAAACAAAAACATAAACCAATGGAATAGAATAGAGAGCTGAGAAATAAACCCACACATATATGACCAACTATTCTTCAACAAGGAAATCAAGACTATACAACAGGAGAAATGATTATCTATTCAATAAATAACGTTGGAAAAATGGAATATCCAGATGTCAAAAAACATAAAATTGGACCTTTATCTTAAAACATACAAAAAAATCAAGTGAAATGGATTAAAGAACTAAATGTAACACCTGAAATCTTAAAATTTCTAGAAGGAACCCAGGGAAAATCTCCCTGACATTCATCTGGTCAATAATTTATTGAATGTGATACCAAATGTAAAGGCAACAAAAGCAAAAATAAGCATGTTGGATTACATTCAACTAAAAAGCTTTTGCACAGCAAAATAAGCAATTGACAAAATGAAAAGGCAATCTATGGAATGAGAGAAAATATTTGTAAGCCGTCCATCTGACAAGAGATTATTAACCAAAATACAATAGGAGTTCATGCAACAAAATAGGAATAAGTAAATAATCCAATTTCAAAATAAGAAGGAGCAACATAGACATTTCTCCAAAAAAGACATACTAATATCCAATATGGAAATACATCAGTAATCATCAGGGAAATGCAAATCAAAACCACAATGAGATATCATCTCACACCTGTCAGGAGGACAATTATTTTTAAAGAATAACAAACATTGTCAAGGAAGTGAAGACAGTGAAATCTTGGTACACTGTTGGTAGGAATATATATTAGTGCAGTTATTATGGAAAATAGCATGGAAGTTCCTCAAAAAAATAAATAAATAAAAATAAAGCTATCATATGATCCAGCAATCCTACTACTAGATATTTATCAAAGGGAAAGGAAATAAGTATCTCAAAGAGATATGGGCACTCTTATGTTCCTTATATTATTCACAATGTCAAGATATAGAAACAACCTATGTGTCCATAAATGGACAAATGGTTAAAGAAAATGTGGTGTATATATATAATGTGGTGTGTACACACACACAATAATATCACTCAGACTTAAAATAAGGAAATCCTGCCATTTGCAACAATGAAGATGGATCTTGAAGGCATTATGTTAAGTAAAACAAGCCAGACACAGAAAGAGAAATATACGCTCTCAGTTATATATGGATTGTAAATTAGTCAAACACACAGAAGCAGAGAGTAGAATGACGGTCATCACAGACTAATGAGACGGGAAAATAAGACGTGGTGCTTAAAGTGCAAAAAAAAAAGTTATTTAAGATAAGTAAGTTCTGGAGATCGATATGGCATAATGCTTATAGCAAATAATACTTCATTGAATACTTAAAATTTACCAGGAGAGTACATCTCATGTTAAGTGTTCTTACCATATGCTCACAAATAATGACAAAGGAGACAGAAGGTAACTTTGGAAAATGATGGATAGGTTTATGGCCTTGACCGTGGTGATAGTTTTTTGGGTGTATTCTTATCTCCAAACGCATCACTTTATAGAGGTTAAATATGTATCACTTTTTATATATCAACCATACCTCAATAAATTGGTTT
>NC_048223.1:106652922-106699031 GCF_002007445.2 Ailuropoda melanoleuca | reverse complement strand
CGCTCCAAAGAAATGAGAGTGGACAGGAAGAATGACAGTGGTAGATGTCTAGTGTATTTGTAAATCTATCCACTCTGCCAAATTATTCCTTGTATCAGGACTCACTTTTCAGAAATTGGAACCAGTTGGAGGACAATGTAAGGAATATTTCACTGATGTCATATCTTCATAACCATGAAAAATCAGGTTCAGGTTGCAAAGGGATTTTATCAAGTCCAAAAGGATATATTTTGACAAAGCGTATAAACTATAAGCTCCATGATAGCAGAGAGTTATATCCTTTTTTGTTTACTGCTATACCTCCAGAACCTAGGACAAAACCTGGCAGTCTAGGAGCTTAATAATATCAGATAATATTATTCAATAAATAAATTCAATAAATTGAATTTCTTGAATGATTCAAAGTATTTTCCAAAATTCTTAAGTCTCAAATCTTAAGACTAAGTCTTACCCCCATATACTCCAGAATAGCAAGAGGTCTTATCAGATCAGTACACATAGACAATCAGCTATTGAGACCTTGGTACAATATTCAGGCCTCCCTTCACTTTGTTGGAAATTCTTTAAATATTGTGACATTCAGCAGTTTCTATCACCACCTATGGATTCAAGCTTTAGTTAAGATCTTGACCACAGGGATATTACTAGTTCCCTCCTCTAAGAAAGGAATTAAAAAACAGGAAAAATATCAACCATGAATGAATCTATCCTTTCAACTAAGAGAGAGATAAATTTTCAAGTAAAAGGGACTACAGATTAATATAATAATAATCCAGGGAAGAAAAACCAATCAGTGCTGATTTTACTCAAGGACATCTAAAGTTCTTAAAAGGGGGTGTTTAGGATATCCCTTATTTTGGGACCGAAGCCACTATTAACAGGGAGACACAGTAACTTGCACATAGCAAGTCTCAATAATGTCTGAATAAGTACATAGAGTTAAAAGCAAGTTGAAGTGGAGGTAAGGTATTTATTTTCTCTAGGATGGGCATAAAGGATATCATGGGGAGAGGGAAGAAAGTATAGCAGATACCAAAAAACAAAAACAAAAACAAAAACTCACAAAGACAAAAAGGCATACTTGGTGATTATTAGAACAAGTATCCCATAAGGTAGCTATAGCAGGAGTCCTACAAATGTGGTCCACATACCAGCAGCATCAATGTAACTTAAAAACTTATTAGAAATTTAAGTTATTGGGTCCAACGCAGACCTACTGAATCAGACATTCTGAAGTTAGGTGTCAGAAAGCTGCACTTTGATTTACCTTCCAGGTAACTGTGATACAGGGTAAAGTTTAAGAACCCCTGGTCTCAGTTTGGGAAATCAGGCCAAATGAAAAGATCAGGTTGTAGAAAGACTTTGAATATTCCAAGAAGCCTGGACTTCACTGTAGGCAATTGTGTAGGTCAGTATTCAGGAAAAAATTGTCTGCAGTTGGGGAGAGTGTTGTGCAGTGTAGACATAAGTGAGTCTCTTAATTAATCTATGTTTGAAATGTTTCTATAATTTGATATTTTTTCTTTAATAAACTGTCCATTTTTATGTTAACTTTCTTTTTTTTTTAAATTAAAGATTTTATTTATTCATTTGACAGAGATAGAGACAGCCAGCGAGAGAGGGAACACAGCAGGGGAGTGGGAGAGGAAGAAGCAGGCTCATAGTGGAGGAGCCTGATGTGGGGCTCGATCCCAAAACGCCAGGATCACGCCCTGAGCTGAAGGCAGACGCTTAACCGCTGTGCCACCCAGGCGCCCCAATGTTAACTTTATTTTTCTAAGATCACAGCTTTGTTATAGATCTTTGCTTTTTTTAATTTGAAGTTGGTAGTATTCCAAGATATTACTGATAATAACATTCATCTTAGTGAGATAACTTTGGAGAAATAATGTAATACTTCTGTCCTTCAAATAAATAAGAAGTATTTTTATTGAATTAAAATCTTATTGGCCCACATTTCTCTGTGAGCTGCACTCTTTTGCAGTTTGGATTGATTCATCATATCGTTTCTCCAGAAACTGACTTTCTCAAGTGGTTCCTAAAAGGACACTGTCTAGACAATACCCACATGAACTTTACCAGTTTCTTATCGGAATTCACACTTTGAATGCAGTCCGATCCATACCCCAGCATACAACAGCTAAAACCCAAACACCCCAATGATAGAATGAAGTACAATAATGAGATCCTCGGACAGTTCCTGAGGTACAAGTTCCTGAAGAAAAAAAAAATCAAATGCCCTTAGAGGCCCTTTTTAAAGAGGAAACACCTGCTTTCCCAAATAGAGAGTCTTTAAAATCAGTGTGTATTTTCTCAGTTTATTTTGACCACTATTTTAGGAAGCATCAGGTGACTGTTACTACAACTCTGTGAATCATTCCCCCCTCTCCATCTCCCCCCATCCTACCTCTAGTAGGGAGTGAAAAATAAAAATATTCATAGGGAAACACACCTACTTGCAAGAGACTTACTTTGTTTTATGTGCTCTAGGAATGTGAGGGCTGTATTCTCTGTATATACTCGTTTTTTCTTGTATGTACTTATGCATTTGTCTGCTTGATTATTTGTGTTTTCATGCATTTATTTATATAGTATTTATAATGAGTGAGGTGCATTTTCTGATATTTTTCTTCTCTCTCCTCTTCTTTAATATCCAGTCTCCCCTTCCAAGGGGAAATATCCACTAAGAGGGTTTTATTGACAAACAAGAGGGATGTAATCAGTGTTGGGGAAATAAAATTAGAAACAAAATGTCCTCCAAACCCAGAAAACCTCTCCATAAAGAGATTTCCAAAAGGAAGAACACAATTTTATTATTGAATAAGCATTAAGCTGGATGTGCATCACGGGCAATCTGCTAAAGAGATTTGCAAAGACAGAAAAAAATCTCACCCTTTTATACAGCCAAGCAGATACAACCCATTCCATACATCTTCTCAAGATAAACGATAACTGGATTCAAGTAAGAGGACTTGACAGCACCATTTGTCACACATCGTAGTGCATTGCAGATCTACTTGGTATTGGGGTGGCCATCTGTGTTAGCTAAATGGCTTCCTCCAAAAATAAATAAATAGATACAAAGACAAACTTCTCACATCTTTATGACAAGCAGTAGTTTTAGAGCAAGGCATCAGTACTGCTAAATGTAGGCTTCACAGAGAAACCGGGAGTTAGCGGTACTATTTTCCTTGATGATTACATCTGAAAGACATGGTCCCCAAGTCCTTGAGAAAGAAATACATTCCTTGGTCCTAGAGCTGGTGGGAAGCTTATTTATCTTGTAGAATTTACAATTCTATTAATTCTAACTAATGCATAGTCTCATAATTATAACCATCAAGACATGAAACATTCCTATTACCCCTAAAAGTTCCCTCATTTCCCTCCATACTGAATCTTCTACTTCTGGCTCCAGCCGTAACAATGACTAACAAATTTTCTGTCTCTATTGTTTTGCTTTTTTCAATTGTCATATACATGGAATCATGTAGTAGACATTTGCCTCCAGCTTCTTTCACTTAGTCTAATACATNCCACAAAGACAAAAAGGCATACTTGGTGATTATTAGAACAAGTATCCCACAAGGTAGCTATAGCAGGAGTCCTACAAATGTGGTCCACCTACCAGCAGCATCAATGTAACTTAAGAACTTATTAGAAATTTAAGTTATTGGGTCCAACACAGACCTACTGAATCAGACATTCTGAAGTTAGGTGTCAGAAAGCTGCACTTTGATCTACCTTCCAGGTAATTGTGATACAGGGTAAAGTTTAAGAACCCCTGGTCTCAGTTTGGGAAATCAGGCCAAATGAAAAGATCAGGTTGTAGAAAGACTTTGAATATTCCAAGAAGCCTGGACTTCACTGTAGGCAATTGTGTAGGTCAGTATTCAGGAAAAAATTGTCTGCAGTTGGGGAGAGTGTTGTGCAGTGTAGACATAAGTGAGTCTCTTAATTAATCTATGTTTGACATGTTTCTATAATTTGATATTTTTTCTTTAATAAACTGTCCATTTTTATGTTAACTTTCTTTTTTTTTATTAAAGATTTTATTTATTTTTTCGACAGAGATAGAGACAGCCAGCGAGAGAGGGAATACAGGCAGGGGGAGTGGGAGAGGAAGAAGCAGGCTCATAGTGGAGGAGCCTGATGTGGGGCTCGATCCCAAAACGCCAGGATCACGCCCTGAGCTGAAGGCAGACGCTTAACCGCTGTGCCACCCAGGCGCCCCAATGTTAACTTTATTTTTCTAAGATCACAGCTTTGTTATAGATCTTTGCTTTTTTTAATTTGAAGTTGGTAATATTCCAAGATATTACTGATAATAACATTCATCTTAGTGAGATGACTTTGGAGAAATAATGTAATACTTCTGTCCTTCAAATAAATAAGAAGTATTTTTATTGAATTAAAATCTTATTGGCCCACATTTCTCTGTGAGCTGCACTCTTTTGCAGTTTGGATTGATTCATCATATCGTTTCTCCAGAAACTGACTTTCTCAAGTGGTTCCTAAAAGGACACTGTCTAGACAATACCCACATGAACTTTACCAGTTTCTTATCGGAATTCACACTTTGAATGCAGTCCGATCCATACCCCAGCATACAACAGCTAAAGCCCAAACACCCCAATGATAGAATGAAGTACAATAATGAGATCCTCGGACAGTTCCTGAGGTACAAGTTCCTGAAGAAAAAAAAAATCAAATGCCCTTAGAGGCCCTTTTTAAAGAGGAAACACCTGCTTTCCCAAATAGAGAGTCTTTAAAATCAGTGTGTATTTTCTCAGTTTATTTTGACCACTATTTTAGGAAGCATCAGGTGACTGTTACTACAACTCTGTGAATCATTCCCCCCTCTCCATCTCCCCCCATCCTACCTCTAGTAGGGAGTGAAAAATAAAAATATTCATAGGGAAACACACCTACTTGCAAGAGACTTACTTTGTTTTATGTGCTCTAGGAATGTGAGGGCTGTATTCTCTGTATATACTCGTTTTTTCTTGTATGTACTTATGCATTTGTCTGCTTGATTATTTGTGTTTTCATGCATTTATTTATATAGTATTTATAATGAGTGAGGTGCATTTTCTGATATTTTTCTTCTCTCTCCTCTTCTTTAATATCCAGTCTCCCCTTCCAAGGGGAAATATCCACTAAGAGGGTTTTATTGACAAACAAGAGGGATGTAATCAGTGTTGGGGAAATAAAATTAGAAACAAAATGTCCTCCAAACCCAGAAAACCTCTCCATAAAGAGATTTCCAAAAGGAAGAACACAATTTTATTATTGAATAAGCATTAAGCTGGATGTGCATCACGGGCAATCTGCTAAAGAGATTTGCAAAGACAGAAAAAAATCTCACCCTTTTATACAGCCAAGCAGATACAACCCATTCCATACATCTTCTCAAGATAAACGATAACTGGATTCAAGTAAGAGGACTTGACAGCACCATTTGTCACACATCGTAGTGCATTGCAGATCTACTTGGTATTGGGGTGGCCATCTGTGTTAGCTAAATGGCTTCCTCCAAAAATAAATAAATAGATACAAAGACAAACTTCTCACATCTTTATGACAAGCAGTAGTTTTAGAGCAAGGCATCAGTACTGCTAAATGTAGGCTTCACAGAGAAACCGGGAGTTAGCGGTACTATTTTCCTTGATGATTACATCTGAAAGACATGGTCCCCAAGTCCTTGAGAAAGAAATACATTCCTTGGTCCTAGAGCTGGTGGGAAGCTTATTTATCTTGTAGAATTTACAATTCTATTAATTCTAACTAATGCATAGTCTCATAATTATAACCATCAAGACATGAAACATTCCTATTACCCCTAAAAGTTCCCTCATTTCCCTTCATACTGAATCTTCTACTTCTGGCTCCAGCCGTAACAATGACTAACAAATTTTCTGTCTCTATTGTTTTGCTTTTTTCAATTGTCATATACATGGAATCATGTAGTAGACATTTGCCTCCAGCTTCTTTCACTTAGTCTAATACATTGGAGAATCACCCATGTGTATTGCTTAATTACCATGTATTTATGAATTTTCCAATTGTCCTCCTGTTATTGACTTGTAGTTTTATACCTTTATGGTCAGAAAAGACATTTGATACATTTCAATCTTTTAAAATTTGTTTTGTGTTTGTGTTAAATTTTCCTGTTTTGCGTTCTAACACATGATCTATTCTGGAGAATGTTTCATGTGTACTTGAGAAGTATACGTACACAGTTGCTGCAAAATGGAATATACTATATATGTCTCTTATGTCCATGTGGCCTATAGTGTTCAAGTCTGATGTTTCCTTATTGATTTTCTGTCAGGATAATCTATCCAATGATGAAAGTGGAGTACTGAAGTTCCCTACTATTACTGTATTGCTATCTATTTCTCCCCTCAGTTGAAAAAGAGAGAACACTTACAGACTCAGTTTATGGAGCCAACACTACCCTGATACAAAGCCATGAAAGGACACCACAAGAAAATTACAAGTCAATACACCTTATGAAATAGATGCAAAATTCTCAACACAATACCCTTGAACTGAATTCAACAGCACATTAAAAGGATCATACAGCATCATCAACTAAGAATTATCCCTGGGATGCAAGGATGGTTCAATATATGCTAGTCAAAAAGCATGATACATCACAGTAACAAAATGAATAAAAATCATATGTTTATCTCAATAGATACACAGAAACATTTTGAAAATTCAACATTTTTTCATAATAAACTCTCTTCACAAATTAGGTACAGAAAGAATGATCCACACATAATATAGGCCATATATGAAAAGCCCACAGCTAACATCATACTCAATGATGAAAAGTTGAAAGATTTTCTTCTAAGATCAGCAGCAAATCAAGAATGCCCAATCTCATCACTTCTCTCCAACATGGAAATGGAAGTCCTAGCCAGAGCAATTAGTCAAGAGAAACAAATAAAGGGCATTCAAATCAGAAAGGAAGAAGTAAAATGGTCTCTAATTGCAGATGTCTTATATATAGTAAACCCTAAAGACTCCACCCAAAAGCTATTGCAACTGATAAACAAGTTCAGTTGTAGGACACAAAAGCAATGTACAAAAATCAGAGTGTTTCTATACACAGACAATCAACTGTTCAAAAAAAGAAAGAAATTAAGAAAATATCCCCATTGAAAGTGCCATGAAAAAGAATAAAATGCTTAGGTATAAACTTAACCAGGAGGTAAAAGACCTATACACTGAAAACTATAGAACACTGATGAAAGAAATGGAAGAAAACACAAATAAATGGAGAGATATCATGTGTTCATTATTTGGAAGAATAGGGTTAACATGTCTAAACCACCCAAAGCAATCTACATATTCAAGCAATTCTTATCAAAATGCCAGTGGCATTTTCACATAGAGGGGAAAAAAAAACTTAAAATTCATATGGACCCACAAAAAAATCCAAACAACCAAAGTAACTGTTAAGTAGACAAAGCTAGAGTTATCACACTCCTGATTTCAAATTATATTAAAAAGCTATAGTAATCAAAATAGTTTGGTACTGGCATACAAACAAAAACATAAACCAATGGAATAGAATAGAGAGCTGAGAAATAAACCCACACATATATGACCAACTATTCTTCAACAAGGAAATCAAGACTATACAACAGGAGAAATGATTATCTATTCAATAAATAACGTTGGAAAAATGGAATATCCAGATGTCAAAAAACATAAAATTGGACCTTTATCTTAAAACATACAAAAAAATCAAGTGAAATGGATTAAAGAACTAAATGTAACACCTGAAATCTTAAAATTTCTAGAAGGAACCCAGGGAAAATCTCCCTGACATTCATCTGGTCAATAATTTATTGAATGTGATACCAAATGTAAAGGCAACAAAAGCAAAAATAAGCATGTTGGATTACATTAAACTAAAAAGCTTTTGCACAGCAAAATAAGCAATTGACAAAATGAAAAGGCAATCTATGGAATGAGAGAAAATATTTGTAAGCCGTCCATCTGACAAGAGATTATTAACCAAAATACAATAGGAGTTCATGCAACAAAATAGGAATAAGTAAATAATCCAATTTCAAAATAAGAAGGAGCAACATAGACATTTCTCCAAAAAAGACATACTAATATCCAATATGGAAATACATCAGTAATCATCAGGGAAATGCAAATCAAAACCACAATGAGATATCATCTCACACCTGTCAGGAGGACAATTATTTTTAAAGAATAACAAACATTGTCAAGGAAGTGAAGACAGTGAAATCTTGGTACACTGTTGGTAGGAATATATATTAGTGCAGTTATTATGGAAAATAGCATGGAAGTTCCTCAAAAAAATAAATAAATAAAAATAAAACTATCATATGATCCAGCAATCCTACTACTAGATATTTATCAAAGGGAAAGGAAATAAGTATCTCAAAGAGATATGGGCACTCTTATGTTCCTTATATTATTCACAATGTCAAGATATAGAAACAACCTATGTGTCCATAAATGGACAAATGGTTAAAGAAAATGTGGTGTATATATATAATGTGGTGTGTACACACACACAATAGAATATCACTCAGACTTAAAATAAGGAAATCCTGCCATTTGCAACAATGAAGATGGATCTTGAAGGCATTATGTTAAGTAAAACAAGCCAGACACAGAAAGAGAAATATACGCTCTCAGTTATATATGGATTGTAAATTAGTCAAACACACAGAAGCAGAGAGTAGAATGACGGTCATCACAGACTAATGAGACGGGAAAATAAGACGTGGTGCTTAAAGTGCAAAAAAAAAAGTTATTTAAGATAAGTAAGTTCTGGAGATCGATATGGCATAATGCTTATAGCAAATAATACTTCATTGAATACTTAAAATTTACCAGGAGAGTACATCTCATGTTAAGTGTTCTTACCATATGCTCACAAATAATGACAAAGGAGACAGAAGGTAACTTTGGAAAATGATGGATAGGTTTATGGCCTTGACCGTGGTGATAGTTTTTTGGGTGTATTCTTATCTCCAAACGCATCACTTTATAGAGGTTAAATATGTATCACTTTTTATATATCAACCATACCTCAATAAATTGGTTTTAAAAAATAACTTTAAAAATATATAATATAAGAAAAAAAGAGAAAATACAAAAATACAATCATAAAAATACTCAAAACTAGAGGAAGCAAAAAAAACTAATGGAAGACCAAAAACAAAAAAGACAGAATGATAAATAAAAGGAAATGTAAAGTCAAATAGAAAACAATTACCAATACAGTAAATATTAAACCAACTATATCAATAATCACTGTTAATATTAATATCTAAATATACAAAGTGGATTTTAAAAAACTACTTTAAATATAAAGACACAGGGGTGCCTGGGTGGCTCAGTCAGTTAAACATTTCTGTTCAGCTCAGGTCATGAACCTAGGATCCTAAGATCAAGCCCCTCTCCCTCTCCCCCCCACTCATGTGTGCTTTTTCTCAAATAAACCCTTTTTTTTTTTTAAATAAAGACACAAATTAAAAGGAGAGGGATGGCAAGAGATATACCATGACAACACAAATGAAAAGAAGGCTGAACTTACATATTAATTTCAGACAATACAGGCTTCAGAGTAAAGAAACTTATTGGGGAAACAGAGGAGAATTGCATAATGAGAAAGGAATCAATTTTCTAAGAAAACATAGCAATCCTAAGTGTGTATACTCCTAACAACAGAGCACCAAAATACTTGAAGCAAAAACTGGTAAAACTGCAGGGAGAAATAGGAAAATCCACTATTATAGTTGGGGTTGAAGACAACACCCATTGATTAGTAATTGATACATCTAGCAGGCAAACTGTAAGGATACATTCGAACTGAACACCCACCCTTAATCAACTGGGTCTAATTAATAGAATATTCCATTCAAGAACAGCAGAATATACATCCTCCTAAGCTTACATGAAATTCACCAAATCAGCATCTGGGTGATAAAGCACATCTTAACAAATTTAAAAGAAGGTAAATCGTATGAAGTATGTTCTCAGACCACAGCAGAATTTAATTAGAAATCAGTAACAGAAAGATAGCTGGAAAATTTCAAAATATTTGGAGATTAAACAACATACCATAAATAACACACAGATCAAAGAAGTCTCAAGAGGAATTTTAAAATATTTTAAACTAAATGAAAATACAACATATCAAAACATATGACATACACCAAAAGCAGTGCTTGAAGTGAAATTTAAGGCACCGAATGCATTTATTAGAAAGAAGAAAGGCCTAAATGTGTAATATAAGCTTACCTTAGGAAACTAGAAAAAAGGAAGAGAAAATCAAACCCAATGTAAGACAAAAACAATACTTAAAATTAGAGAGCAAAAATCAATGAAATTGAAAAAAAAAAGGAAACCAATCGAAGAATCAGTGAAATCAAATACTGGTTCTTTGAAAGGATTGGTAAAATTGAAAGCTTCTAGCTAGGTTAAACCCACTGCCACACCCCCCCCCCCAAAGCAGACATAGATAACAAATAGTAATGTAATAAATGAAAGAGGAGCCATTAAAAGAATAAAAAACAATAAAAACCATAATAAACAAGTCTATGTTCCAGAATTTGATAACCTAGATAAAACAGACCATTTCCGTGAAAGATACAATCTACCAAAACTTACACAAAGAGAAATAGATAACCTGAATAGACTTATATCTCTTAAATAAAGTGAATCAATGATTAATAATCTTCCAAGCCCAAGTGAGTTAACTGGTGAATTCCACAAAATATTTAACAAAGTGATAGTGATTTTCCACAAACTGCTCGAGAAAATACAACAAAAGGATCAATTCCTAATTCAATCTATGAGACCAGAATTATCTTAATACCAAAATCAGACAAGGACATTACAATAAAGGGAAACTACAGGCCAATATACCTTATGAACATAGACCCAAATATTCTCAGAATATTAGCAAAAGTATTCTATATCATGACCGAGTATGATTTATCCCCATTGCTCAAAGCTGGTTCAACATTCCAAAATCATTTAATGTAATCTAACATATCTACAAGCTAAAGAAAATAATAAGCATGATTATATCAAGATGCAATTTTTTTTTGAAAAAACCCAATGGCCATTTATGATCAAAGCTATCAGCAAACTGGAAATAGAGGGGAATGTCTTCAACTTGATTTTTTAAATCTACAAAAAAAAAAACCCTACAATTAAAGTTATACATAATGATGAAAAGTAAGTTGTGCTTCAACTGAGATCAGAAACTAGGCAAGGATGTCCAACCTCACCATTCCTATTCAACATTGTACTGGAAGTTCTAGCTAATGCAGTAAGACAAGAAAAATAAATGTATGCAGAAAATGAATGGAGAAATAAAGCACTTTTTGTTTACAGGTATCCTGACTGTATGTACAAAACCCCAAAGAATCAACAACAAAAAGCCTCTGGAAATTAGTGATTATTTATGGTCGCAGGACACAAGGCAAATACACAAAAGTTGACTGACATCCTACATACCAGCAATGCACAATTAGAATTTGAAATTTAGGGGCGCCTGGGTGGCACAGCGGTTAAGCGTCTGCCTTCGGCTCAGGGTGTGATCCCGGTGTTATGGGATCGAGCCCCACATCAGGCTCCTCTGCTGTGAGCCTGCTTCTTCCTCTCCCACTCCCCCTGCTTGTGTTCCCTCTCTCGTTGGCTGTCTCTATCTCTGTCAAATAAATAAATAAAATCTTAAAAAAAAAAGAATTTGAAATTTAAAATGCTGCATTATTTATATTATCCTCTTCCAAAAAATATTTACGTATACAGGTAACCCTTAAACAACATGAGTTTGAATTGCACGGGTTCACTTTTACATAGAATTTTTTACAGTATAGTACTTCAACGCATTTTCTTTAAAATTTCCTTTCTTTAAATTTTCCTTTCTCTAGCTTACTTTATCCTAAGATACATAACATACATAGTATGTATTGACTGGTTATGTTATCAGTAAGGCTTCTAATCAACAATAGTCTACTGGCAGTTGAGTTTGGGGGCTCAAAAGTTAAACATGATTTATGACTGTATGGGGGTTAACACTCCTCACCCCTGCATTATCAACTAATATAGGTATAAATACAACAAAATATGTATAGTATTTCTATGTAGGGATTATAAAACTCAGGTGAAAGGAATCAAAGACAAATTGAATATCATGTTCTTATATAAGAATTCTCAGTAATTTTAGGATGTCCGTTCTTCCCAACTTGATCTGTGGATTCCGTATAATGTCAGTAATATCTGTAATTATGCCTCCTCTTTCATTTCTGATAGTAATAATTCGTGCTCTCTCTCCATCTTATCAGTATGACTAGATGCTTATCAATTACATTGACGCTTCAGAATGAGACTTTAGTATCACTAATTTTCTATGTTTTTAAATTTGTTTTCTATTTGTTGGTTTTTGCTCTTACCTTTACTATCTTTGTCCTTCTGTTCGCTTCAGATTTTTTTTTTCTAATTTTTTTCAGCTCCAATCTCTCTCTTCTACTTGGAATTCTAATTACATATATGTTAAAATGCTTGATATTACTCCTCATCATCTTGGATGCTGTGTTCTGTGCACTCTTTCTCCCTAGAATATCTATTACTTTTCTTGATAGGATTTTTATTTGACTTTAGTTCCCATTTCTGTGATGAAATTCCCTGCATCTTTGTGTAGGTTGTTCACCTTTTCCACTAAATCTTTAAAAACTAATTATAAAGTGTCTGATGGTCCCAAGTGCTAGGTCATCTCTAAATCAAATCCTTCCTTTTTTATTGCATTTCCTTTTGACAATACATTTTTTGTTTTCTCTTGCCTTTTAATTTTTGATTGAATGCCAGGCAGTGTGATATCCCATGAAGTATATTAGAAAATATGCATTATCAATGTGTAAAAATACACACATCTCTTCTCAACAATTGTGGAGGAATTTAGCTGGGTAAATCTTAGGGTTGTTCTGCTTACCCTTCAGTGCACCATGAACTTCAAATTCCCTTAATTATGACTGGTGTTTATAAAGGTAGCTGTTGATTGTTGAGTTCTTCTCGGTGTTTTTGCTCCACCCTTGCCTTTAAGCTACCACTATACATCTTTGTTTCAAAAGGATGTCTTTCTGTGTTCTTTGCCTTTTCCGAGTAGTAAACTCATATTGCTTGCTATGCTGATGGGAGACAGGAACAGTTTTGTCCTGGTCCAGCCTGAGTGTTAGGTATCCCCTGTGTTTCTGAGCCATGGAGGTGGTGTTCTCTCAGCATTCTTGTCCCGTCTTTCATAGCAGAAGCTAACTTCTGCTTCGAATGTGTAGCACGTCTTGTGCAGGAGTTTATGACCCCTTTTCCCTGAGGTATGAGACTTCAAACAGTATTGGTATGGAATCCTGGGCTCTGTACATTTTCCTGTGATTTTAATAAAGAATTTACTAAGGCCAATGAACTCCATTTCATACTGCCCCTCCCTTTTTTAGGCAGATAAATCTTCATTCAGTTCTACTTTTGAGTTTTTTGGAACACACATTGAGTGAAATTTCAGAAATACAGAGATGCAAACTACTTGAACCAAACACATTTTCCTTTCTCTATTTTGGATGATAGTCAGCATTTTCTTTTCTGTTTCCTCCTATTTCTCATTTTATACTTTCCCTGGAACAACTTTTCTGGAGCCTCGACATCATTTTTAAATTTAAGTTGGAAGGCTGCTTTGCTTAATTGAATCCCACTCTGCCTGAGAGTGGTTAATTATCAGAACAGCCTCTGTGACACGCAATTCCCTGGAGTATTTCTGATGTTTTCCAAGTCACATATGTGAATGGCTTGTTCTTTGTGGCAAAAGAAGTCAATCAGGCAGAACAATCTATGTGGATAATTTAGAAGTTATAGATGAGAAAAGGGGATCTATACACAACTGGATTTCAAGGTCTTCCTGTCAAGGGTGCTAGTCTAATCAATCATTACTTCTAAATTCACACAGTCTATTTATCTCTTGTGATGAAGTGTTGAAAGCCAAGATTAATGATGGCAATGGGGAGTGCAGCTTTTGCAGAAGATAGTGACAAGATATCCTTGGAGAATCTTTTCTGTGTTATCCAAAGTTTTCTAATAGAATAGTATGAAAGTAGAAATATTTTGGTTACTCGAGGTTTCTAATTTGGGTGTAAATGTTAAAATTACATCAATTATCTAGACAGATTATATCTAGTATTGTGTTCCCTTTAGTTGAAGGGTTCATTGATTTATATCAAATCTGTTTTTGTTTTTGTTTTTTTTCCCCTGACACCATTGCATTCACCGTAACAAATCCAATTGACTTTTCCTGGCTATTTTCACAATGTTTCATTGCAATTTGCTTCATCTTGTTTGGAATAAAAAATTTAGCTGACATTAAATGCTAACAGAGTAAGAAACAGTGACCATGCTAACATTGTAGCGTTAGGACCATTTTGGCTAGTCTGATTTATTTAAAGAATTATGGTAGTAAATTAGACTCATCAAAATGAGCAATGCATATTGTCCATTTGGGCAATACAAAGAGAAATATATCCCAAATAAAAATTATGTTTGTGTTTTATATGCATATATATATGCTCTTATATATATGTGTGTATATATACATATACACATATATTATAGACAGTATTTTAAAAATATTTTCCAGTATATTATTATCTGTAGGATGTTCAACTTAGCATGCATGACATAGAAAAAGCTAATATAAATTTACCCCAGTTTATCACTCTATCCTCCCTTGATGTTTTTGCCTAAAAATCCAGTGCTCTGAAAACTCTGAACTTATGACCAATCTCAAACATTTGGTGCCCTCACAGAACTGTATAGTTAGGCATCTGCCACTTTCCCTGGGCTGTCCATTCTACTCCTGCACACTAATCAGCCTTAATATCCAGTTGGAATGTTATTTGTGCTCATGCCTTTTACTTTTTTATTCAGAGCGGTAAATGCATTCTTTCATTATAGAATCTATCTTACTATATGGTAATTTTCTGTTTATATTCATATTTTATAAAAATTTTATTCTATATTTCTCCCCTATAGGTTGACTACTAGAGGAACAGAACTATACCATTATTTTTTATAGTCTCAGTATTCTAGGATATCACTTCTCACCTAATACGTATTTGTTGAATGATAAATGACTAAACTACCTATTTGATGATGGATTGAGTAAATAGAAGAATGAATTTAGGTTATTAGTAATTAGTTGATCCTAATGGAAAATATGACAGGATCAGCACAGTTCCATTTCTACCTGCAGAAAACCCTAAAATATATTATCTTTTGGCAGTGACCTAATTGCTTATTTGAAGATTTTCTGAAAAATTAAGAAAACAGGTACAAGTAGGTAGCAAAGACTATCTTCCTTTGTCTCCCTCACCGCAATGCAGACAACACTTATTTTTTTGCAAAGTTCAAGTATTTCACAATTTTATTGTTATTACTATTACTGAACAGGATGTATTTAGTCTCATCAGAGCCACAGGGTTGCCTGGATTCAAAGATGCTGGCTCATGGTAACAAGACACAAATCACTATGTGAAAACCCAGAATGACGGTTTGTTAATTTTCCATGAGACATGTAAGATTTTGGATCAGTCAACAGTACTTTTGGTCTGACCAGAATTGTCTCACTGGAGGTTAGTTATTTAGAAGCCAAAGTATCAGAAGTGTATTTGGTGATCAAAATTTGATAAAAGGAAAACAGAAGCTATAATGCAGGCTGTACAATTAATGATACTGGGTTCTGATTGGCCTGCCAGGCAACCCAGATATTAACTTCAGTCTAATGGGCATCCTCTCCTCTTGACCAGTTTGGATGTGCATTGCCAATGTTTTTCCTTGCCATTCACTTTTTCTGTATTTATTCTTTCACTCATGATCTATTCACCTTTTGATCAATGCATTCTTTCTCTTGGTATGTTCCTATCTCGTCAGGTTGCTCTCACATTTTGCTGCCAAAGAGTCTCTTCAAGAGGGTCAGTTTCTTAAAATTAACATATAATGTATTATTTGTTTCAGGGGTACAGTTCTGTGATTCATCAATCTTACACAACACGCTGCGCTCACCACAACACATACCCTACCCAATGTCCATCACCAAACCATCTCAACTCCCCACCCACCTCCCCTCCAGCAACACTTAGTTTGTTTCCTAAGATTAAGAGACTTTTATGGTTTGTCTCCCTCTCTGGTTTCATCTTGTTTCATTTTTTCCTCTCTTCCCCTATGATCCCCTGCCTTGTTTCTTAAATTCCACACATCAGTGAGATTGTATGATAATTGTCTTTCTCTGATTGACTTATTTTGCTTAGCATAATTCCCTCTAGCTCCAGCCACGTCATTGCAAATGGCAAGATTTCATTTTTTGATGGCTGTGTAATATCCCATTGTGTGTGTATATATATACACACACCGTTTCTTCTTTATCCATTCATCTGTTGATGGACATCTGGGCTCCTTCCATAGTTTGGCTATTGTGGACATTGCTGCTATAAACATTGGGGTGCAGATGCACCATCAGTTCACTACATTTGAATCTTTGGGGTAAATACCCAGTAGGGCAATTGCTGGGTCATAGGGGAGCTCTATTTTCAACTTTTTGAGGAACCTCCATACTGTTATCCAGAGTGCCTTTACTAGCTTGCTTTCCCACCAATAGTGTGGGAGGGTTCCCCTTTCTCCACATCCTCGCCCACATCTGTCTTTTCCTGACTTGTTAATTTTAGCCATTCTGACTGGTGTGAGGTGGTGTCTCACTGTGGTTTTGATTTGTATTTCCTTGATGCTGAGGGATGTTGAGCACTTTTTCATGTATCTGTTGGCCATTTGGATGACTTCTTTGCAGAAATGTTTGTTCTTGTCTTCTGCCCATTTGTTGACTGGGTTATTTGTTTCTTGGGTGTTGAGTTTGGTAAGTTCTTTATAGCTTTTGGATACTAGCCCTTTATCTGACATGTCATTTGCAAATATCTTCTCCCATTCTGTCAGTTGTCTTTTGGTTTTCTTTACTGTTTCCTTTGCTGTGCAATAGCTTTTTATCTTGATGAAGTCCCAATAGTTCATCTTTGCCTTTGTTTCCCTTGCTTTTGGAGACATGTCTAGCAAGAAGTTGCTGCAGTTGAGGTCCAAGAGGGTAAATTTTTAACATCTCTATTGTAAACCATCACAGCAACAGTGAGTTGATGTTTCAGTAATAAACCAGGCATTGTTCCAATTGTTTTCCTTTTATAAAATTTAGTTTTCCCAACAACCTTTTAAATAGTTACTTTTTATTTCTGCTGTACAAGTGAGGAAATATAGTCTTAAAGAATTTGAATAAATTCCTCAAGAATACCAAGTATTAGGTGGGGGGAGTCAGGGTAAAAATCAAGCTCTATGTGTTTTCAGAGTCTGAGTACATAACATTTGGAGGATTATGAGTTGATTTCATTACTTAGCTCTCACAGGGGAAGTTTATTTCCATATCCATTTTCTTGAGGACATGCCATTATTGCCACCATGCGCTTCCTACAGAAGCTATGATTAGTCTTTTTTTTTTTTAATGAGACAAATGATGGCTAAATACATTAGGTGGGCTGTCCAAAGTCACACAGCTAAGGAAGTGGCATAACAAACTTTGGAATCCAAGGTTTTCTGGCTTTAACATCATTGATCTTTCTATCCTATGATGTCAATGAAAAGTTTGCTTTCCTACTCAAATTAACTAGAGAAATAGAAGTGTTTTTCTCCTTCAATTGAAGAGTTGTCTTCCAATGGCCAAGTTGGATGGGGTTACCCTCTCCTAGACTCTTAGAAATAGGTATTTTGACTCTGTATGACTTGTGTTTCTAATCTACCTTAGATCCCAACATTTAAGAATTTAAAATCTTTCAGGGGAAAGCAATGACTTGGTTCTTCAATAATAGCAAGTAGGGCAGACTGGGGAAAAAATTTTTTTTTTGAAAATTTAGTATGATACAATATATTATAATGTTTTATAGAAATATAACCAACATTGAAATAGAATGAAAATAAATTTTATACTTTCTCAGAAAATTCCACATTCCTCCTCATTGGTAACACATTTCTACTAGGCTTTTCTATGCATAACATATCCACAAATTAGATTATGCTTCTTGTACCCTAAATTTTCTACAAGTAATATTCTCAAGTATTTAAGGTTCACAAATGATTTCATTGGTTGGGAAAACATATATAAACAAGCTTCCTTGCTTGCATTGTTTTTCACTGAGCTTTCAAATGATAACATGGGTGGGAATGTCTTGATTCTTTGGACCCAACCATGATGTAGCAGGGGAAAAACACACTGGAGACTTAAATGTTAATTTTCTATTCTAGTGACAATAGCATATGTAATTAACAAACATTAACACTATCATAATAGCAGTCATTTAACAGTTATGAGTTATTAAGTTCCAATAATATATCAGAGAAAGTTATCTCTCATCTTCACAGTAGTACCATAGGCAACTATTATTTGTTCCATTTGTAAAGTGAGGAGGAAAAAAAAAAACTGAGCTATAACCTCCTTTAGTACTTCACTCCAAATAATGCAGTTAGTGTATCAGGCATAGTTCCATTGGAAAAAATAGAAACTGAGAAAATTTATAACACAAGGAATGGATCACAGGTAGCAAAAGGACAGAAAGGGGGCAGTGAGGTAGCCTAGAGATTACCATCAGGTAGGAAGCCATTCACTCCTGCACTGGAGGGACAGATGAAGGAAGCAGTGTTACACCAAAATACTGAGTGTTATTGTAGGGACTTCTGCGTGCGTCTACCTCTATGGCCTTAGGAGGGCTAATGTTTACTATTTTTAATTAAAACCATTTCCTTTCCATTCCATCAGTTTCTTGCTTGAACAGTACCTTGTAATATGGACAGTCAACTTGTACAAAATTTTTAAAAATAATTACATTTAGAGGTTGAAGAATTTAAAATGGCTTTTTAATCTTAAAAGATTGGTAGATCAATTCAGTCAGAGCTAATCCTCAAAAACAAATAAACAAACAAAAAACCCAAACCTGTGTCATTGGGATTACATTCATTAGGGACTGAGATTTAGGAACACAATGGTGACATGATAGCTCATGAAACCAGTAAAGCTCATGAAAACTTTGGTAGCTGGACAAATGATCCAAACATACAGCTATTTTCCAGAACAAGCAAGATTTGGATGATCTGTTAAAAATTATTTCCAAGAATTTTATTGGACTATAGCTAATGAGGAATCTCAGGAGTATCATATATGGATAGGCAGAATCCAAGAAGGAGAAAGAAACCATAGATGGCTTTCTACCAGCCCTAGCTCAAGTGAAACCTTTAAGCACTAAGTCAATTTGAATACCTGGGCACAGGAGGCTCCAGAGAATGGAGATCCATTCTGATCCTAATCTTCATTCTGAGCCTAGGTTTCTTTACTCAGCGGAGATGACCAGCAACAGCTTCTGGACTTGCTAAAAAAAGTAACCATGACAATGAGAGCTGTGCAAACAACATGACAGGCAATTGATATTCAAGGAAGAGAAACCAGCAGCTGCTTGGTTGTCCATTCCAAACTGAATCCAGAGATCTCTTCCTAATGCAGGTATTCTAGAGAAATGCAACCAACTGTTTCAAAGAGCAAATCAGACTAGGCCTCAGGATATATTTATCTCTTCTCTGTGGGAGATAGGGCAGAAACTGGGATATGGAAATTGGAGAACTCAGAAAGAGAGAGAGGAAAATCATAGAATGCAATCATCTTAAGTTATTAATGCATCAGGACATAAGGAAGACAGGTCATTGATGAGATGTGATAATATCAAAAGCGATAAGAAGGAACAACGTGCTGGATTCATTTGAGGATTGATCAGCAATGCAAATTTATCATTGATGAATATCTAATAAAGAATTTATGAAAGTCATCTTGATAACTCACTTCCAAAAAAGTTCTGCCACGATAACATAATGCCTCATCCTGTGACTTTTGTTCTCTTGATGTGCAGTTAGGAAGATCTGACCTAGGACAAGTTGGAGATTTTGACTCTACGGTAAGTGGGGAAGTGGGAAGTAGCTATTTCTAGTGTCTTTGCATGGATATCACCAGGGATTCTGTTCTTACTATGGTGTTTAGTTTTCTTTATAGGACCTGAAATAGGCCCTATACATTCTCTGTCTGCACTAAAAAGGAAATTAGAATAAAGGATAGCTAGCTCTTGAGCATAACTTTAATATCAATGTACTTTATAGGCCTTTCTTCTTCATAACTCTCTTTCCAATTTTATTTGATGCCAGATGCATAAACTATGGACATTCTATTTGAAACTCTTAGAGCAAAGGCAGTTAAAAGAACTATTTTGGAAGACTATTATCTAAGATATATCTCTCTCTCTGTATATATACACACACACACTACTGAGTAATTTGGATGGCGATTTTTGTTAATGACATGTTAAAGTCCTGCATCAGGTTCCCTGCTCAGTGGGGAGCCTGCTTCCCCCTCTCCCTCTACTTCTCCACCCTGCTTGTGCTCTCGCTCTCTCTCAAACAAATAAAATCTTAAAGGAAAAAGGAATAATGCCTACAATCTCCAGAAATATTAATATAAGGTAATAGGTACTAGTAATCCCACTAGTATATGAGAAATATTGGACAGCTCCTGAGAATCAGGGATTAGTGGTCACTCAGATGGTTAATAGAGAATAACTGGTCCACCAATATGCACAAGGTACTACCATGTCTTGCCTTCCATCATCCTCCATCAGTATCGGGGTACTATCTCTTTAGCATCAACTTTTTTCAGCTATGCNAATAGAGAATAACTGGTCCACCAATATGCACAAGGTACTACCATGTCTTGCCTTCCATCATCCTCCATCAGTTTCTGGGATACTATCTCTCTAGCATCAACTTTTTTCAGCTATGANAGTGGTCACTCAGATGGTTAATAGAGAATAACTGGTCCACCAATATGCACAAGGTACTACCATGTCTTGCCTTCCATCATCCTCCATCAGTATCGGGGTACTATCTCTTTAGCATCAACTTTTTTCAGCTATGCCCCTAAATTTCTTCCTTTGACCTTCAGTGCTTCTGACCACTGACTCTTCCCAGAGCCTTGTTTGTGCAACACTGAACTCAGATCCCTTAAGTTGATAGTTTGGTCAAGATCAAAAAGTTGGAACAAAACTATTCAACTCATCCCTGGGATTAGTAGGAAGTAAAAGTCTACTAGCCAATTGTCTTTTCAGGCTTACTAAACCTGTTACACACACACACACACACACACACACACACACACACACACATATATATATGTATGGCCTAGGAAGAATTTAGCAATATACTTAGTTCCTCTGTGAAACTTGCCTTGAGAGAAGCATTGTATTTGTAGACAATGGCTAGGATTTCCAAATGGCAGTTCTGAGTGTCCAGAATAATGTTCAATGCTTGGTCCCTTCTAATCCTAATTAGGCAGCCAGTCAGATGAACTGCATAACACCATTCATTATCCAGCCTTTTGAGCCTCCAAAATAAAATCCCAGATTGATCACTGGCCAAAAATAAAGCTTCTCTCTTCCCTTCTAACAGTCAACTATTATGTTTATACTTCAAAATGGAAATGATACTTCAGCTATCCATCAACTGAAAGCCAAACGTGAAGTTCACCCAAAAGCAAAACAGGCAGTTAGCTAGGCAATTGCTTCATTTTCAAAAGTCCTACATTAAATTCAAATGTTATTCGAGGTTCACTGCCATTCAGATTAAATTGACATTTAGAAAGAAAATATGCATTCTTTTCTAACCTTTAGAAATAACATAGAATTTAGACATTTCAATCTTGTTTCTTTCCCCCTTACTTGTGTTCCTTATCAGTTTATTCAGTGCCCAAACAATTATTTCTTAACCTTTTATAGGAAGTGATGAGCTGGTCTAAGAAAAGCAGCTAGTAGAGAGACACTTCAGTATTGCAAAGAGTTGAGAACATTTTTTTTAAAGATTTATTTATTTGACAGAGATAGAGACAGCCAGCAAGAGAGGGAACACAAACAGGGGGAGTAGGAGAGGAAGNTAAAGATTTATTTATTTGACAGAGAGAGACAGCCAGAGAGAGAGAGGGAACACAAGCAGGGGGAGTAGGAGAGGAAGAAGCAGTCTCCCAGCGGAGGAGCCTGATGCGGGCTCGATCCCATAAAGCCGGGGGATCACGCCCTGAGCCGAAGGCAGACGCTTAACGACTGAGCCACTCAGNTCTCCCAGCGGAGGAGCCTGATGCGGGGCTCGATCCCATAAAGCCGGGGGATCACGCCCTGAGCCGAAGGCAGACGCTTAACGACTGAGCCACTCAGGTGCCCCAAGAGTTGAGAACATTTTATCCCAACTTTTGAAAAATCAGTTAAAATGGAAAACAATCAACTTTTTGTTGTTTGTTTGGGGGTGGGGGTGAGGTTTCACGTTCTCTTCGATGGAACCGAAATACTCTCTGAGGAAAGAAAAATAAAGCCCAAGTTTTTACCATGTCCATTATCAAATTACTCTCCCCTGTCTTTAAACCAAGAATAAAATCAGAGCCAACTTCTCGGGGGTGAGGTTTCACGTTCTCTTCGATGGAACCGAAATACTCTCTGAGGAAAGAAAAATAAAGCCCAAGTTTTTACCATGTCCATTATCAAATTACTCTCCCCTGTCTTTAAACCAAGAATAAAATCAGAGCCAACTTCTCCTACTTGAAATGTTAAAATTGGTCAGAATATTTTCTATGCAAAAAGGTGACACTATAAAATTAATAGTGGAGAATATTGGTCAAGCATTTCTTCCACAATGAGCATGGAATACAGGGAGGGTCAGGAGTCAGACCTATGTGAAGTTCATTCATGGATTATTCATGCACAAGAATGGGAACATTGCAATTTGATGGTCAAGGAAATTTAAAGGAGAAAGAACTGTTTGCTCTTTAGAAGTTAGTGGTAAGGTAATTGTGCAACTGTAGAGCTGAGAGAGACATATACAATGACCAAACCTCATTTCTGTCGTTACATATGATTTAAAAGCATAAAGGCATATGATTTAAGGCATAATTTAAAAGTGGTAGATTAATGTGAAAATTCTCCAGAGAGTATAAATCCAGATATTTATAGACCAATTATCTGACCACATGTATGAAGACAATGTGGCCATATTAGCACAATATTAGAGAGTAGAGGTTCAGGGCACCAGAGTTATGATTGTTATTGTGTCACTGGCTGAGTGTTAGCCCTTGAGCAAATCATTTGTTTTAAAAGTGGCTACACCCACTGCCCAGTGGTTTCCATTATAGTTTTCCATTAAAGGGAACCAGGGCTCTTTGGAAAAACAACTGATCCTAATGTCAGAATACAGAACATACAAGATGAGCTTGAAGCATCACATTGTGCCTTAGAGTAAGGAAGTGCTCAAAAAACAAAATGATGGGGATAAATCAAAGGGATGCAGGAGCCAACTAAAAGCGCTCCCAATTGCTAAAGCGGAACAATTTGAGCAACGAAACAGAAAGACTAGTCACGTATTGTAACTGCAGTATAAAGAAAATACCCATGTGTCCATGTTGACATAAATAATTGAATAAATTTTAAAATGGGAGACAAGAGACACACCTCCCCAACAGACAGATTCCAAATAATTTATGTAGATATTTTCCCTCAAGAAATAGGACTCATCTTTTCAGAGTGGACTGTGCTTACGGATTTGCTTCTGAAGAGTACAGCGTGAAAGCCGGGGAAGGGGGGAGTAATGTTGCAGTGAGAAAACCTGACAACAAATGTACCATAGTAATATGTTAGTAGAAGAAACTGGGTCTGGAGTATTCAGCAACTCTGCACTACCATCACAATCTTCCTGTATTTAAATACAGGAAGATTGTATATATATATACACTTATATACTTAACATGTTTTTGAAATGGCTACATTGTGTATGTTTTAATAAATACATAATTAGGAAAGTTTAATAACTCACACCCACAATTCTAAAACTGGACTGTATTTCTATTTTTTTGTATGTAAATATATTTTCATTCCAGCAATATTATAACATGACCTCATGCCTCAATAATCTTTCATACTACAATTTTTATATTGGTGAAGCTCAGTATATTGAAACTTAGACTACTTAGAAGTTTTCTTCAGGGGCTACCTCAATAAATACTACAGCTAATATATATTTTTGCTCTATGGAAAACATAGAAGGGAAATTGCTGGATTGATATATGAGTACCTTAATGGCTTTTGCTATGTATTTTTTTTCTAAATAATTTGTATTACTTTTCAGATCAATACTGAGTATATATAGAAATTTCACCAAATTTTTCCCAGTGTTGAATTTTAACTTATAAAAAGAAATAGTATCACAAACAAAACAGCTGTTGTCAAGTTTTATCTTATAAATATACAAGTAAAAGTTTTAATTATGGTTTGAGTATTCACGCCAAATTTATTCTAGCTTTCAGCCATTCTTTTCCTATAGTAATATACTCTCTCTCTCTCCCTCCCTCCCTCTCTCTCAGCTTTTTCACAAATACAAATATGTAAGAATACAGGATCCCCATTGATAGTCTAATTGCTTTCTCATCAAAAGTTGGATTCAAAAGATAAATACTAGATAAGTAACTTCCAGGTTTCAAAAGATAAATACTAGGTAACTTCCAGAATTCTCTTAACCTCTGAAGTGATAATAACAACAAACAAACAACTCAGTCCAGTTTTGCTCTCTTGGGACCCAATCACTGCAGTCATACATGCATTTAGTTAGTAGCTGTATCCTGGATTTATTGGGACCCAATCACTGCAGTCACACATGCATTTAGTTAGTAGCTGTATCCTGGATTTATCTAGAATTCATTAAGAAACTGTAAGTGTAAAATTAACCCACACTCTCTCATTTTCTCCTTCTAGTTCTTAAGTGGATATATCAAAACCTACAAACTAGGAATCAAATATATTTTTAACAATATTAAACTATCTACAAATTCCCTCAAGTCTCCTTATTTTAAATTAGGTGCTGCTTATAAGCTTCTCAAATATATATATAATACACACATATATATGTGTGTGTGTGTGTATTAAGGAGTATAAGAAATTGCACATAAAAAGAACAACCCCATACAATATATTTGACACAGTCTTCAGAGAGAAATGATTAAATAAAAGTTATAAAAACATACATAAAGCTGCTGGCTTGATGATTTAACAGGCATTGGAGTCTGTGCTCATTTTCTTTATAGCTCAAATCATGCCAAGTGCTCATATGAGAAATACCTTAATTACCAGGGCTAGTTTAAGGCTTGAAGACTTTAAAAACAAGGAGGGCTAAGAATAAGGTTTGGGTCATTTATTGACACCATTTCACCTTTAACTTTCTGATTCTGAGCCAGGCTTAGCTCCCTCTGACCACGTGTCTATAGAGTATCTCCTTGTGGGTAACACAATTTCTGCCGTAAACTAGAGGAACCTCTTTATGAAGGACTGCTTTGGGATGATTAAATAAACTTTGTATCATAGACAATGGATGTGGCAGTATAGAAAAGCAGCAGATACAGTTATTAACTTCCATGTGCAGGGGGGAAACGCCCCCTGCAATGGTCATACAGATGAATAAAACATGCCCTGTCATTGAAGAGAGTAGAATAAAGAGGGAGAGATGCCAGAGAAAACCAAGAATTTAAGAGTGTAATTCATGGTTTAATAAACAGATACGCAAACTGACGGGAGTATATAAGAAATCATAACTGTGCACGGGACAATTCAAGGTTTCATGGGGAAGGGATAGCTTCATATTGGAAGGGGAGACGAAGTTTCACCAAGGCAGAAAAGACAAAAGACTTAGTTAAGAGTTTGAGAAAAATGAAAAAAAAAAAAAAAAAGTTTGAGAAAAATGAAAAAAAAGTTTGAGAAAAATGCCTGAAGGCCTGAACGTTCAGAAAATTTGGGGGTAATTCAATATGAAATGGGGAAGAACATAGAAGAAGTCTGTATGTTAGCTTGGTAATGGATTATGAAGAGCTGTGTGTGTGTGTGTGTGTGTGTGAGGATTAGGAGTATGACAGTGAGTTATTGATGGTTTTTGTCTAGAACGGAGGATTTTTGTTTTTTATGATTTTAGAGATATACTGTTGGATACAGTGTAAAGAGTAGATCGTAGAAGAAAAAGACCAGGGTAATAAGGGGAGGCTGTCTCAATCACCCAGACTAGAAATGATGGTGACCTGAACTTTAGCAGTAAGGATAGAGAAGAGAGGACCGCATTTTTAAGAATATATTCAGGAAATTAATTTGCTGGGCTTACACGATGGTTTATTCTCAGAAAGTTGGGAAGAGCGATTTTGAGCTGGAATAATGACACATGGGAAACCAGAGGACAAATGGATGAAAGATAGTTCAGTTGCAGCAGAATTGCATCTGAAATGCTACAGGAGTGCCTACAGAAAAATAAATAAATAAATAAATAAATAAATAAATAAATTCTAAGCAATAAAAAATGTGGATATGGAACTCTGAGGAAGGCTGGTTTTAGTGTTATTGGTTTATGGGGGCCCAGTGAAGGGAACAGGGTTCCCCAGAGCGAACAGAAAGAGAAAGAGCATTATCAACATGACTTGGACCAGAAAGCCAAATTTGAGTACTGGGTCTTGCCATTAATTAGCTCTGTGGCCTTGGCCTCGTAGTTTTCAACAGACAGTCAACAATAGTTACCTTCTTGACAAGTGAGTTACTTAAATAAAATGCGAATGTACTTTGGAGATCCTTAGTGTATTTTCTATACTCTTGATTATGATGTACTTCCTGCATCATCTACATGTTAAGATGCTCACTGCAGGATTTCAGTGAAAAATTGAACATGGCCTAAATAACTGTAGCCCGGATCACTTATGTAAAAAACAGGACATCGATTTACATACAATTATTATGATGCTGTCAGTAATTTGTGTTGCTACCGAGACAGCAAAACCACAGCAATTATTTACATTTTTCATAAAGCGGAAAAAGGTACAAAGTTGTATATACAGCATATTCGTTATGATCTAAAAATCTATCCAGAGAAGAAAAAGAGCAGGAAAGAAGATTTCTAAAATCAGCAATTGTTGCTTTGGGGAGAGATGATACTATGGGTGGTGTCTTTCCATTTTAGGGTTACTATAATTATTGGGTGGGGGGACTTGAATGTTTCTTTGAAGAATTAATTCACCTGGGATATAAACTAAGTAAGTTTATGTGTGGCATGTAAAATCTTAATTGCATTTAGTAGCATATAGAATCTTAACCCTGAAAAGAAATTTAAAGCGATTATGCTGGGCCCATCACGTCATACCCATCATTTACAGATAGATAATTTAAAGCCGCAAGGAAGGACATGTTCCCTAAGTCACACATTTCATGGCAGACCTAAGCTATGACCCCAGGACTCATTGCAGAACCAAAGCAGGTTAGGTTAGAAATGCCAAAATAAGTCTGCTGCAGCTAGTCTCTGGGTAGACAGGACCAATGCAACTGTGGGATGTGCCACAGGGTATGAATCAGGATTTGAATTCCGCATAAAAGTGGTAGAGGTGGGTAACAGCTCAGAGGGAAGAAGCAAGACACATACGGAGAACTTTTCCAAAGTAGCTCTTTCTATCTGGGTCACCTTGCAGAAAGATACACGGTCTCCTGTAGCCTTTTTGGTTCTGAACGGTTAATTACAAGTAGGAACCCTGGAAAGGATTTCAACAGCTCAAGAAAATGATACTTTGTTGTCAGAAGGTCTGGTTCTGTGACTTAATTTTCTGTGTGGACTTGGACCAGCGATGGAACGTACTTCTGCATTTGGTTCTTCGTTTCATTTTTAAAATGGTCATAAGACCACTTATCTTGCTGCGATTTTAGAGGTCGTGTCTTTAAAGCCCTGATCACAGTGATTATTGTGGCTGTGGTAGTGGCGATGACAACAAGGAGGAGGAGGAAGAGAATATGAGTCATGACAATAACAGTGATGAAGAGGACAGCAGAAATAATGGGGATGAGGAAGAGGAGGCTGAGGATAATGACAGTGATGTCGACAGTGATGATGACGAGGAGGAGAAGGGGAAGAGGGGCTTGTTCTCTTGAATTTTTAAAGAGGTTCTCAGAGATGACCCTGCGTTTCTATTGCATCTATCGATGGCTTTCATGCCCTGCTTGATTGCAAACTTCAAGAGCACGGAGTCCTTTCTTCCTAGATACTCCTTTTGTGCTTACTGACAAAAGAATGGGCTGCAGTAACTCACAAATGCTTGTGTGTATTACCGCCGATAAGAAAGAGAGCTGCTTTCTGCAAGAGGCCATTTCACTTTTTCCTGTAGGGGACAGATGGAGAAAACACTGCATTTAATTTAGCTGGCTGCTTCTGATTCTTTTTTCATGGATTTTTTTTTTTTTTCTTCAGGGGAAAATGGTTTTCTTCTACATTTCTTTGATGGATTCGTTCTGGTGTTCTCTTTAAAATTTTAAACTTGGTTTTTGGTACCACAGAATTGCCCTCCAGACATTTTCAGGAGGTTGACTGACAAGGCTTGGGAACAGTTATCATTTTGTATCTTGACAAATACTGACTGATTGTTAGTAACTGTGATGGGCAGCGGTCCGAAGATTAATTTTTAAGTACTTATTCAGGTACTCTTGGCAACATGCATGATGTATGTTACTACAGGTTTGGTGCCAAGAGCGTGTTGTGGAACTTAAATTATGTGGGGGTAGAGGATATCTGTCCTCACCTTCACAGATCCATAAGAAAATAGAAACCATAAAAATTGCATCTATAATTACCATATAATTTATTATTATGACTGTTGTGCCAGAGAGATTTGTATTCAGTAAAATAAAATTTATTGTAAGAATAATTCTCATCCTACTGCTGTTGTAACATGGATGTGTGAAAAGCAAAAAGGCAACTGAGTTGCGGAATTTCTGCATTAGTGCCCATGAGGGAGGTGGGTTTACTGTAGTCTAACAAGTCTGTGCCTGAGCCCCGTGCTGCTGAGCAGCCCTTTCACTGTGGTGGCTCTTGGCTTCTAGAGTTAAGTCCCACTATGAAGTAGAAAACGGAGTAACGGAACACCAGTTCTCAGATCTTATGCTCTAAACATTTATAGATGACAACTTTAGAGTAGCTCAACTTCAATAGCAGATAATCCTCAAACAAATCGCATTTTTCTCTAACATCTCTTTAACAGAACACAACAGCAATTCTCATTTGTGGGCGAACAAAGCTGAGGTATTGACTCCAATCTGTTTTGATAATTTATAAAGATTTGTCATCAGAAGATCAATTCTCAGGTCCCAAGATCCAGAGTAATTTAAACATTTGATCCATTATCTCAGAATCCTGCAGGATATTGTCTCTTATTTTAGTCTTTCAGTCAAACAAGTAAGTATTGAGATCTTGCTGTGAGCAAATTACTTTGCCTTCTAGGGGAGTTGGAAATTTATAATCTTATTGATAGTCTAATTTACAAACCTCATTATTGTTTTACATTGAAATCTTTTGGTTAAAATAACATATGTTTGTTGTAAAAGATTCAAGTACTACATTATTATAAAATTAAAAATAGCCCTCTCCTTATGTCTATTCCAATAAGTAATTTTTATTAGAATGTTTGTATAATTATCTTGATACTAATGATACATATTACTTTGTATCTTGCTTTCCTTCTAATAAATGATAAATTGCTTTATATGTCAGTAAATGCAGACAGAATTCTCTAGCTATTTTTAATGACTGACTAGTGTTTCTTCCCATTATAGTAACTACATGTATTTTTCAAGTCCCTTATTAATAGACTCTTGTCTTTTTTACATTTTAATGCTTCTAGATTTAGTCCACTACATTTGTCCCCTAATTCAGACCAGCATTACTTCATGATCAGATTATCTTTTTCCTGCTGTTCTGACCTCTGACATGTTACTTTCTATCCTACCTGCATGTGGCTGCCAAGAACATCATGTTAGAGCTCTCGGCTAATTACAGACTTCTCACTCACCATTAAGTGAAGTGCATACCCCAGTGTAAAATTCAGGACCATTCAACCCCATGCAACTTAACGGAAAAACAAAATCTGATTAAAAATTAAGCAGAGGAACTAAATAGACATGTTTTTCCAAAGAAGACCTAAGGTACTCAAGATCACTAATCATCAGGGAACTACAAATAAAAACTATTAGAATGACTATGATCAAAAAGACAAGAGATAACAAGTGGTGGGCAAGGATGTGGAGAAAAGAAATCTGGTGCACTGCTCGTGGGAATATAAATTGGTGTAGCTAGTATGGAAAACGCTATGAAAGTTCTTCAACAAGTAAAAGTACAACCACCACATAATCTAGCAATTCCACTTCTGAGTATTTATCCCACAAAATGAGATCACTATCTCAAAAAGATTTCTCCAATACCATGTTCATTGCAGCATTGTTTACAATAGCCAAGATATGGAAACACTAAGTGTCCATTAATAGATGAATGAAAAAAGAAAATGTGAGATACATACACACACACACACACACCAAGTAATATTATTATTTAACCACAAGGAAGAAGAAAATTCTGCCATTTGCAATAACAGGGGTAGACCTTGAGGGCATCATGCTAAGTGAAATAAGTCAAACAGAGAATAAAAACACCATACTCTCTCACCTATATCTGGAATCTAAAAAAATGTGAACATAGAGGTAAAAAAAACAACAGATGGGTGGTTACCAGAGATGGAGTGGGGGTGGGCAAATAGGGTGAAGGTGGTCAAAAGGTACAAACTTCAAACTTCCGGTTATAAGATAAAGTCCTTAAAAAACACTCAGTGCTTTCTGAAATCTGTAAATTTGATGTGCCATCCATTCGCCTCGTAAGAACATTGTACATTTGAATCAAACTAAGCCCTGTCCCCACACTTAGCAGTATTACAGTTCTCCTCCCTCCCATTCTCTTTTCTTGAACATTCTCTTCAGTCTCTGAAATTTTACCTGTTTTTCAAACTACAGTTCAAATTCTAGACCCTTTTGGAACTCTTTCCCTACCTCATCTTTATTGCCAATATATAAAAAACTTAGTCTTTCCCTCTCGGGGCTACCTAGCAAACTGTTTGGTGCTGCATAGTCTTGGTCTGATACATAAGAATATATAAACTAGCAGGAAAGGACAGCTATACTACACATATCTGTAATATAATACTTGGAATGAGATACAGGTTGCTCTCATCTCCCATCCACTTTGGAGCTCCTCCCAAATGCTTGTGCATGTAATAAATATTATTATGGTAAAAATAAAATTTTGGTGAATGTTTATTACCTGTACTAGACATCAGACCCACTACTTTAACCCTATTATTTAAATGTCATGAGAAATGCACAAGATAGGTGGCCATTATTCGTATTTTGCAGATGAGAAAGGAGCCTGTGAAGATTCAACTACTCATTCAAGGGCACGTAGCTACTATTTAGTAAAGCCAGGATGTGAATTCAAGTTGTCAGAATTCCTGAACTTTACATTTCTTTTCTTAAAATTTGTATACCAAATCAATAAAATAGTCTTTAGAAGAACTAAATTGGTGGTCTGCAACCCAAGGTCCATGACACAAGAAGATATACAAGAGCCCCATTACAGTCAATCCATAGGAAACATTTCTCCCTTAGGGACTGATGATTAACTAATAATGACATGCCATTGCTTAATAGCTAATTAAAAGAATTATATTCTTAAAAGATGAGGTAAATTGCCCACTAATTTGATTAAAAGGCATTTTGCTTCTCAGGCTAAAGTCAAGACAGCTTGTCATTTTTTTTTTTTCCTGCTGCCCCATTCATTCTAGATCCTAAAGGAGCATTGCTCTTCATTGAAACATATTGACTGCAAATGGGTAATTCATCTTTCTTCAAAGCAAATTATGTTTCATGTCCCCCTGGAAAATTTAATCATTAGGACAAATTCTGCCTGTATTTACTCTTTCTAGGGAAACCTTACATTTGTCAAAATGAATGACCATTTTCCATGAAATATGTTCCTTGATATGGATTATAGTAGCTTCCTCATTTATCTCTCTGCCAGCAGTTTCACCATCAGTTTTAGTTGTCTATGACTGCTTTAACAAATTACCACAAACTAAGTGCTTAAAACAACACGAATTTATTTTCCTACACTCTAGGTTAAAAGTCCAACATGGGTCCACAGGGCTAACGTCAAGGTGTCAGCAGGGCTGCTTCCTTTCTGGAAACTCTCAGGGAGAATCCATTTCCTTGCCTTTTCCACTGTCTGGAGGCCATGTGCATTACTTTTTTCATGGCTCTCCAGCTCCATCTTAAAATACAGCAACAGTGGATTGAATTCTTCCCTAATTTTATCACTCTGACTTCCTCTTCTGTCCACCTGGATGGCCCACAATGATTTTTCCACCTCAAGGTCCTTAGCAAGACCTGCAAAGTCCCTTTGGCCATGTAAAGTAACATAATCACGGATTCGGGGGATTAGGATGTAGACATCTTTGGTTGGCCATTATTCTGCCTACCATACTATCCCTCCTTCTTCTCTATTCTCCATCAGCAGAGTAGACTTTCTGAAATGTATACATAAACATTCAGGTCCATGTGCAAATTTTTTCAGTAGCTTATCCTAGCACACATAACACACAAGAACTTCATCATTTGGCTTCTGTTTACTTGGTCATCCTCAGAGTTCACTACTCTTACCAAAATGATTTTGTTCCATGTTTATTCACTTCTACCACTGTGCTTTTCATAGACTGCCAAGAATCTCTTCCTCTTGACCACCTCAAAATCTCTACTCTATTTTCAATTCTTAGCTCAGGTTGACCTTTTCCATAAATCTTTCTCTGACTTTTTGAAGGGAGTATTAGTTGCTCTTCTCCATGATCCATCAAAAGTCCTCAGTCCCGGGGCGCCTGGGTAGCACAGTGGTTAAGCGTCTGCCTTCAGCTCAGGGCATGATCCCAGCATTCTGGGTTGGAGCCCCACATCAGGCTCCTCCACTAAGAGCCTGCTTCTTCCTCTCCCACTCCCCCTGCTTGTGTTCCCTCTCTCGCTGGCTATCTATCTCTGTCAAATAAATAAATAAAATCTTAAAAAAAAAAAAAAAGTCCTCAGTCCCTGTAGTGTTTAGGAGATCAGTAAGTGTTTCTACTGCTGTACAGGTGTTAAGAAGTACTGATGACTAGATCAGAGTGGTCTTGGGCAAGTTATATCCAAACACTGCAAGAATCTATCTCACATCAATTGAATGCAAATCAACTACTTTAATTAAGCTAAGCCCTTCTAGATCAGGGGAGATGTAATCTCATGCAGTGTCTAACGGTTAGCTATGACTACAGGAGGGATCTTTATTGACAACTACAGCATTTAACCAGAGCCACATATAGCAAGGTCACCTTAGTTTATTAATTCCTGCTCCTGTCCCAAAACTACTGATTCAGTTCCTACACAAAAGCACTCTACCTGGATTCATAAGACAACTGATTGCAGCAGTGGGTATGGGATAAAGAACTGAGGCCTGGGTATGCTTATGTGGTGTCAGACCCCCAAACATATGACCTTTGCTTTACCTTTCCTGGTGACCTAGGATCTTTTCTCTTTGGATTCTTAAATAATAAGGGCAGTTGCCTTAGTGCCTTCAGTCTGGATGTTTCCCTTTCTTAAACTTTCAAAATAAAAGAGATGGTTAGACTTTATTTTCCAGACAACAGCGCCATTTACCTACCCTCCTATTAACAGACAGTCTCATTGTTTTCCAACATTATAACATCAAGACCATCATTCATTGCTAGGGCTAGAATTTATGATTTTGTTTCCCAAATATCTGTTAACAACCTGGCTACAGCAAAAAGTAAAACACAAGAACATCAATCTCAATCTCCTTCAGGGCCTCTCACTGCAATATCACACATTGGTTCATCAACAATGAGTAGACTGTGAGCTCCTTAAGGTAATGTAAATTGTTTTCGTTAAGAGTCTTTAGACCCTAACAGGGTACCTGTAACAAAGAATTGGATCAAGAAAAAAAAGAGGTAAAAATATAAATCGATTATTTTGAAGTGGATAATTAAGTAATGGACAGAGACCATAATTCTCTTCCTAGATGATCTTTAATACTTGTATTAGAAAGATCTATCCTATGACAACCTTATAATGCATAGCCTTCTCGAATGAGAAATAACCCCATTTGTTTAATTTCACTATTTACGGCAGCTTTGTATTTTAGCTGACTGCAAATTACAGTGGTATCTCAGTCTAAGTAGAAGAGTAGAAAAATATGGATGAATTATAATCAAAATGTGTATTAGAAAGAAAATGGCCAAAAATAGCCAATATAATACTGATGAAGAATAAGTTGAAATGATTTGTCCTATTTGATAACAAAACTTATTATAAATGTCTAGTACCAAGACAGCTTGTTATTACAGGGATAATCAGAACACATGTTCATAGAAACCTGACATATTTTAGCATGTCATTACAGACAAGTGAGGAAGGGACTATCTGTTCAATAAATGATGTTGGAACAATTGATTATCTGAATGTGGGGGAAAAAATTGGGTACCTACCCCACAGCATACATACAAGTTATTACCAGGTGAATTAAAAGCACACATATAAGAGGAAAACAATAAAACTTTTAGAATAAAATATAAGATAATGTCTTATGAACTTGGAGTATGGAAGGATTTCTTATCACATACACACACACAATCACACATGAATAACAAAAAAGGAAAGATCAATACATAATAACATATTAAGAATTTCTATACATAAGATAAACTGAGTGAAAAGCAGCAACAAATTGGGGGCATAAAGAATTAGAATTCAGAGTAAATGAAGTGAAAATCCTTAAGAAAAGACATCTAATCCAATAAAAAATGGCAAATATCAGTTACTCATTGGCATACAAGAGTGAGTGTTTATTTCTCCTGTGTCTGTGTTTAGCTGGGCACCTCCATACCATGTGTTTCATGCTAGGACCCAAGCTGGGAAGTGGGAACAGCTACCTGCAGTTTTTTCTCATGGCATGGCTGAATGCTCAAGTGTTGGGACAACCCCCAGACATAAACACATTTCAAGTCATTATTCACACTGTTTTCTCTCATATCCTGTTTCATTTATTGGCCAAAATGAGTGAAATGATCAAGACCACAGTCAAGAGGAAGGAAAACCCAACCCTTCCACCAGGAGGCTGTTAACACATAACAAGGCTATAAATGCAGAACTGTATTACAGGAGAGTGAAACACTGAAGCAAAAAATTAGTCGGCTACATATATGAACTGGACTTTTTAGAACTTACTTACAAAATCACACACACAAATGATAAGTAGATGCAGGAAAGTTGCTCAAACTCGTTAGCATCTGGAATAATGAATTCAACATCAAGACAACAATTTTACATCTATCAATTTGGCTAAAATGAAAAATTAAACAGGAAGTGTTGGCAAGGATGGAGAATAGAATTTCTTACGTACTGCTGGGCAACATCTAAGTTTCTCCATGTTTTGGGAAAACAATTTGGCATTATCTACTAAAGTCCAGGGTACACATATTCTACAGTTCAGCAGGTCAACCTCTGGGTGTGTATGCTAGAAAAAGTCTTGGCATGTATCCCTGGAAATGTATAGAAGAAACTTTACAGTGGACGTGTTCCAAACAGACACATACTCAAAGCAACACAAAAAATACTGGGAATAAACTAGTTGTTCATTGTGCAAGAATAGGTAAGCAAACAAACCATGGCATATCCATACAAAATTCTATTCAGGAAGTGAAAATGGACAACTACACGTATCAGCATGGATAAAACTCATTAATATAATGCTTAGTAAAAAAAAGTGATAAAAATAACGATTACATCTAAAGTTTTAAAAAAATAAAAAATAAACTATCATTTAGGAATATATGAAGTGAATTATTTCATATATATATGTACTGCATGTAGAGAGTAAAATATAGTATGATAATACATCAAATACACAGAGCAATTCTTAAGCTAGGGAATAATCAACACAAACATGTGGGAATGGTGACAAAAATTGGGGAGAGGCACGTGGTAGATGTTTTGGTGATATTCATTTTCATTAATTGGGTAAGGGGAAGATAAGACTAATTTTTATTATTATTATAGTTACTGTATCTTACATGCATTCTATGAATATTCATTTGCAAGTAATCATAATTTGAAATGAATGAGTGTATATATATGTACACATATATATGTTTATTTAGGATATTTTATTTATCCCTTTAAAGGAAGTTTAAAAGTTACTCTTTAAAGAGTTCTTTTGAATTTGTTATTCTTGCTGACTTTTCCATTAAGAGCAAACAAAAGCTGATTGAAAGATTACATGTATCTAGTATATTAATATAATCAGGAAGTTAGAGTCTCCATTCCTATTAAAAATAATCAAATACAGGGGCACCTGGGTGGCTCATTTGGTTAAGCATCCAACTCTTGATTTCAGATCAGATCATGATCTCAGAGTTGTGAAATCAAGCCCTGCATTAGGCTCCAAGCTGAGCGTGGAGTGGGTTTCAGATTCTGTCTCCTTCTCCCTGTGCCCCTCCCCCATTCCGTTTCTAAAATTAAAATAAAAAAATCTAATACAAATATCTACTCAGTTCATTATGTGGTTCAAGTGATGTACAGCAATTCTTCAGGGAGTCCCAGTTCCTTCCTTGTGCCTTATTACACCATCCCCAATTAACCTACCTCTTCTTTTTCTTTAATGGTCTTTGAGATTTTGGTTCAAATGTGTCCTTCTACCTTTTCCCAGCACATCTCAGGCCCATGGGGAAGTTGCTTCTACTGTGCAAACTACATTTTCAGAGGCCTAATGCTCCTTAATGGGCTGCAGGACCAGTCATTTCGTAAGAGGGCACCAACCTCATTAGGGAAGGAGAACTGTTCTTACTGTGGTAGGGATGGCCAGAATTTATAGAGTCTGCTTTGCAGGTCACAGATCCATCATCTCATACACACACGCTATCCTCTCTCCCGGAGTTTTATTATCCTCCAGGGCATTTTGCTGATAGCTTCATTCTTCCAAAGTGTATTTGTCACATCAGGTCTTGATGTTGGAGTTCAAGTTTCAAACCATATAGAATGTGAGATTTTTCTGGAGTCCCCTTTTTATTCTGAGTAATCACCATATATAAAATATCCTGTGGAAAAGAAAACTATACAGTTTTCATTGCTGAGGCAGAAAAAAAAATCTTCAAACAACTTCTACAGATATGCTTATAGATGAATACAGTTGAATCAGAGACCAAAAGGAACATACCTCCAGAAATTTCCTTCAGCACAGATTTACAATGAAAAAGGTTTAGCAACACAAGAATGCATCTTATTTTGCTATGATCAAACTTACTCATTTTGAAGATTCTCCTATAAATGACCTTGAAGTTCTTGAAGTTCTTACACTTTATGAAAACACACTGATGAAGGTGCACATTTTTTTTTAAATGAGGGTCACATTGCACATTTCTAAATTGATGTCTTAGGTCAACTTTTTCATTGAACCAACAACTGGATCTTGAAAGTTAGTCTGAAAGGCTAGCAGAGGAATGAAGCTAAATCTGTACCCTTATAGAAAGGGGCTCACTTATTAGGAATGCTTTTTGTCTCCGAGCGACCAATAAGCACATAAGCCGCTTTACCATATGCATATTGCTAGTGACAGACAGACCAATTACAGCCAAAGCACCTCCAACAGTTTTTCTTCTGATCAGTGAGAGCATCTGCCTTTTCCTAAGCATGTTCTAGGAAGGTCAATCAGAGTGTTTCTCCGAGGATTCAAGCAAGCCATGGAAAAAGCTTCTCCACCATAGTCAGGACCTTGTTGGTTACCGTCTATTTCAAAGTGTAGCAGGAGCACTGAACTCTAAAGTGTAGATCATTTGTCAGAGGTCTGGGTTCAAGTGTTGACTCACATTTCAATCATGAGACCTCAGGCAATTCGCCAAACCTCTAGGGGCTTCTGTTTTCTCACCTTTACAAGAAGCTGCATGGATTAAATTATTTCTGAAGTTCCTCCCACAACTAGACACTTAGGTTTATCATCACTGTGTTCTTAACTAAAGGGTCCCAGTTGTCACCAATGGAAACCCCCCGAGGTTTATTCATCCCTCCATAGCTATCCATTAAATAATTATTAAATTCATTATCTGCAAAAATGTTACTTTTAAGAAGGGAGGACCCTGCTGCCCTGAGAAAACACCACTATCACACATCTACCTTCAAACAAGTATGTGATATAACAGATTTCTCCAATAGGTTTTATCTTTTTCTTCCTGGGTAATCAGTAGTACTATGAATGCTGTTCTATCTATTTGCAAAACAAAACAACAAACCCACACCCTTTCAAAGACGTTATAAACTGGTATCTTGCTTTTATATAGCAAACGGAGCCATGTATTCAACATAAATTATCTTTTGGACATGGATTTTTAGATATTCATCACCCTTACTAAAATGAGTTTGGATTTCTAAACATCTTTTGGAGCTTCAAATAGGCAGATGAAACTCAATATGCCAGGTTGTGAGGTTGAAAGCAAGGTTTCTATTTTTTTCAGTTAAAAATACTGTCACTAATATCACTATATCTCCCCGCTCAGAATTCTAAGTATTTCCTCTCTGAAAAAGTGGAGAGTAAGTACGAAGAGGGAAAGTCCCAATTACTCTGATTTGCCTCACGTAGTAAGGCTCCCCAGCCCACAGTGAGCCTAAGTTCTAGTGCTTTTGCAGAGGGCAGCCCCCTGACATCCAGACACAGCATGATTTAGTTTCTTCCTGCTGGTGTGTGGGGGTAGCCATGGGTCCAGTCATCACTATGGCAATATTAGAGAATGTTAGATTTATGGAAATTAGAATATGTAAGCACAGTAGATAATGTGTGTTTTTGATCCTGAGGTAAAGGTAATTGGCTTTAATTATTATAGTAAATGTTCTTGCTACTTCAGGTAATTATCGGTGGACCCTTCCAAATAAAGGATTTATTACAGCATCTAACAAGCTCAGCTAAAGCTATGGTTCAGGGAGCAATTTCATTATATGTCTCTTGTTATTAGGGGACGTATTGCCCCCCATACATTTTTTTTTTTTTACGTAATGCTGCCATCTGAAACATGTTTTGTTTTGTTTTAAATCTGGAGCTGAAAGTTGGCAATTCTCCTTTTGAGACTGCTTAAAGAAGAGCAGTGAAAAGAGTAGGTCAAGTTCCTGAGATTCACCATTGTCAAATCCTATCTCTTAAAGTGCAGAGATTCTAACCTTTATACAGGAAATCAGAATCGTGGCTGCGTTGGTTTTCATTGGTTTGTTGGTCCACTGGAAGAAAGCAACTCATTTCTTCCCATTCTCCGTATAATGACACTACTTGCATTTTTACTTTAAAAACACTATGAGAAATACTAAAAATCCTCATAAAATTAACATTCTGACTATAGGACTTAGTGGTTTTCATTTTTAATTTCTGTGAGGTAGATTAATGTGACTTACGAGGTAATTTGGGAGAATAAATAAAGTTGACGCTTTCATTTTAGCATATTTTTTTAGTTAAACCAGTATATCACAGCCATATTTTCACATATATTATAGGAGGTAAAGTTTAAGTGGTGTTTTAGATCTTTTTTCAAGGGAGCTGGTTTAGAGATAAGTATTAGGCAAATACAGGACGTGGCTGTACACAGCTGTAGCAGAAATAGTGAACATTGTTTACCCATGACACCATCTTCAAAAGCGCCACTATAAGGAAACTTAATGATCACTTTGGTCTATCCCATTATTTTGTAATGAGAAATAGTTTGTAATGAAATACTCCAAGCCTGAAACAGATGCTAAGTCACAGGCAAGGGGTAGATGACGGAATGCATGTTCAATCAGCTAGAATATCCATAATACACCAAGAGCCATACATGCACAAGAACAAAGACAAAAGGTAATTGCCTGTTCTTTAGAGAAACCATTTTATTTGCTGATCTCCAAAAGGCCTCCTACACAACAGATAACTATCTCTCCCTAAATAAACATGGGAAGGACTTCCTATCTCCCGTCCCTCTTCTACAATAGCAGCTTATTCAACAACTTTGGTTAGAACCTTTGGCTTTCTAGATAGGATTCCCATTATTTAGTATTTTTTTTTCTTTCCCCTCACAGAATGTCCTTTTGATGATAAATTTAACCTGCTCATATGTAATCTTAAACAAGGCCATGCTTCCACGAAATTCAGCATATTTGTATTGCAAGGAAATCCTTTAAATTCCTCTTATCAAGGAATGCTGGATTTTCCTCCCTAGTCTAAAAATGTAAACAGATGCCTGCTCAAGGCCAGAGAGGACACTGGAAGCCCTTTTCTGTTTCTGGCTCTGAATGTGAGCTGGTCTGGAAACACTTTAATCACACAGTATACTAGAGCATGTTTTGGGGAGACAACTCCCCAGACTCCTATAAAGTTACAAAGCTAGTCAAGCAAGTTGTTGCAACTCAGTCTCCGTTGTGTAGAGAAAATCCCTCTAGAGCAGAGATTATTGCTTC
Source organism: Ailuropoda melanoleuca (assembly GCF_002007445.2). Taxonomy (NCBI): domain Eukaryota; kingdom Metazoa; phylum Chordata; class Mammalia; order Carnivora; family Ursidae; genus Ailuropoda; species Ailuropoda melanoleuca. Next base: position 106,658,439 of record NC_048223.1, on the reverse strand, counting down.
TAATTAGACCTCACAAATTGGGAGAGCTGGAAAATCTAGCCTAGCAAGCAGGCTTAATATTGGTGATTATGGGTTACTTCTGTACTGTACACCGAACAACTTCTAAAACAAGAAAAAAAAAAAAAAAAACCTCTCACAAATTTAAAGACATTTTAGAATCCTGGCCTGACTGACCCGCTACAGGCATAGATTTGAGCCACCCCTGACTGCATGACTAGCAGTCTTTCTCTGTAACAGAACCTTCCCTTGTTAGAGGTCTGACAAAAGAGATTCCTCTCCCCCCCGCCCTTTTTGTCTCTATAAAACACTTTCAGGGCTCTTCTGAGACCACAAGCATGGCTGAAGGACAGGAGACAACCCCTTGTTGTCCACCCACCACAGAAGCCTTGTTAGCTCCACGATCACAAATATGGATTTCAAACAGTAACTTGCTGCTTTTTGAAGTCTGAGCCCCCCTCTCTACAAATGGCCCCTCTGACTCACTGGGGTAGGAGAGAAGGAAGGGCCATGAGGAAGGGTGCTGGACTGAATTCACAAGGCTTTGTTCTATCCCACTTCAGATCTTCTGAACCATGGAGATGTCTTGGACTTATTGACAAATATAAACTTTTTTTTTTTTTTTAAAGTACTCACTTAAGGGGTGCCTGGGTGGCTCAGTACGTTAAGTGTCTGACTCTTGATTTTGGTTCATGTCATGATCTCAGGGTTGTGAGGCTGAGGCCCACGTCAGGCTCTGTGCTCTGCTTGAGATATTCTCTCTCTTTCCACTTCTGCCCCTCCCCACACTCTCTCTAAATAAATAAATAAAACCTTAAAAAGCAATAAAGTACTCACTTAAACCAACAGTTGTCTTTCTCCCCATGTGGATTAATCAAGAATGGCTTTAGGATCATAATTGGTTTTTTTTTTATTATATTTTTAATTTCTTTTTACATGATTTTTTAAATGATATTTTTAAACAATTACTAGGTAAAAATGTGGAAGAGCAGGCAGGCTCTCTAGAAGCACATTAAAGCTGAGTTTAGGAGCAGGACATAGATATCCTGCACCGTTTGAACCACCTCTTCTGTCTCTCTTGTTCTCACTTTGATCTCTGAGAGACTTTTTTTGGTCTCTGTGTATTCCTATGTTTCAGTGTATTGATATATAAAGTTCAAAGACTGAACAGTATGTCTCATGTAACAGATACACCTGGGAAGCTGTGATGTCCAAAGTGGTTTAGATCATCTCTAAAGGTCATGAAATTGAACCACAGATCTTATAGCAGAAAGGGGGCTGACATCCCCATTCTTGCAAGGTAAGCATGTTTAGCAAAACAGTACCCTCTCGAGCCTTCTTGGCACCCACACTGATCTCCCCAGCTAAGAGGGATGAAGTGACTAGCCTAATTAATTCTGTAGACACCCAGAGGATCACCCCGTTAACCATGGGTCTGCCTGTCTCCCTATGACATCTGTTTTACGTCATATTGTCTAATTTTATTGTCCATGTAGGTTTGGGAGCTGCATTCACCGTGATTGGGGAAGAACACTCTGGAGGATTGATAACAATCAACATGGGAAAAGAAGTTAGCAGGTCGAGCTTGAGCCACAGCTGAACTCCACTTCTGTTCGGCTTGCTAGTGAGTCTAAGATAGTGTTTTCCCCCATCATTTAATCATTTTATCTCTATTCTCTTCTTCGGTCATTTTAAGAAGGGAGAAAGATCTGCTAAATCTCAGGTGTGAGTACTATACTTCGAAGATCATTCCCACCTCATCAGAAACCCTGAGTCCAGGGGCAATAGGTACCGCTCAAGAAACTCTATAAGCCCAACTGATTTGGAACAAGGATCAGCAAACTGCCATCGACTGGCCAAACCCAGTGCACCACCTGATTCTATAAAGTTTTATTGGAATACAGCCATGTCCACTTGTTCACATACTGTCTATTGCTGCTTTCGCACTACAACAGCAGTGATGAGTGGTTGACAGAGACCCTATGACCCACAAAGCCAAAATATTTACTATCTGGCCCATTTCAGGTGAAGTTTGAAGACCTCCTCTGATTTAGGAATTTGATTCAAGCTTCAAAGTCAGTAAGTGGTCTAAATACGGGGAAATTATATCAAGGTAAAATTGTGGGGTATAAAAATTAATATAGACACTTCAGTGTTTGCTGGAATAAGCTCTTACTAGATTAGATTCAGGAATTTTGCAAGCCAGTTGTTACACCATAAAACATGAAATTGGCCATGGTTGGAGCATTTGCACCATGGAGATCAGCAAACACTACTAATACAGATGTCATGTATGAATGTCTCTGTATTTCTGGAGAGCTAGTTTACCAATACTCGCAATGCACAAACCTCATGCTTCTTAAGAAGAAAGATGGCTAACAACAGGTTTAGAGATGAAACAGAGTAAAGAAAATCTCACCCCATGCACCTCCCTTATGTATTGGCCATGCCTGTCCCTCACGCCATGCGGACTGTAAACGATTAACTTTGCCATCGACAATACAGCACATATCTGATGTCCAGAAAAATCATTCAGTCTTTTTAACCCGAAACCATGACTGACGGAGCCTATATGTCTTGTAAAGGAGCCTATAGATTTACTATTTCTCAAGTTCAGAAGTATGAGGAAGAATTAGATCAACTTCTCAGGGTGGGACATTCTGCCAAAGACACTCTACCTGGTTTTCCTTCTACCTTCTTGACTGTATAATTTTGTCTACAGTGGAGATTCTCAAATTCTAATGATCACTAAAAGCATCCACTGTGGGTTTTTTTTTTTTTTTTTAAGATTTTATTTGACAGAGAGAGAGACAGCCAGTGAGAGGGGGAACACAGGCAGGGGGAGTGAGAGAGGAAGAAGCAGTCTCCCAGCGGAGGAGCATGACGTGGGGCTCGATCCCAGGACCTCAGGATCACACCCTGAGCCGAAGGCAGCCGCTTAACAACTGAGCCACCCAGGCACCACGCATCCACTGTGTTTGTTAAAATTGTTTTTTCCAGGCTTATTATGCACAAAGTTTCATTTAGTGGATTTGGGCGGGGCTCAGAAACTGACCTTTTTAACAAGTACCTCACGAAATTTGGTCTCAATGATCCACAAAGGGAACCTTAAAATCCTTCAATCAGTTCTGAAAAATTTTAAATAACCATAAATTCCCAATATATAGAAGACCTAAGATGCTGTAAGGGTGTATTAAACACTGTTTCAGTTTGTTCCCTCCTCCTTGCTCAGAATTGTGCTATAGAACTGAAAATCTGGAAATCCCTTGGAAGTCTGTTCTTCCAGAGATTTGGGAGTTTTGTTTTTTTTTTCCTCTGACTACACAGTGTGTTCTCCTTCTCAATCCCAGTCCAGGCTCTGCCACTACTTCAGGTTTATGAACATCAGGGAATAAGGCTTCTCAAAGTCAATATATACCAATGTGTATATTCATGCATGTGCATAGAGAAAATGTTCAGCTCTCCTTCCTTACAGTAATTGGTGCTGGTGTGCAACACCCAGATCCCACCTCTTCCGGATAAAGACCCCTATATCCCAGCAACTGGGAACAGATGTTGCTGGCTCACAGATGAGTCTAAGTCACTGGGCTGACCTAGAGGACCTTCCCAGGGTTCTGTCCATCCCTTGTGCTCAGTCTGCATTCATTAATAAAGGAGTACTAAGGCATCCTTTAACTTCAATTCAGGACAACTTGGAAAGACTATCTTAACTCTAGGGTTTCTGGTGAGATTAGTCAAGACCTTTGTTAAGACTGCATTGTGTAGGGGTGCCTGGGTGGCACAGCGGTTAAGCGTCTGCCTTCAGCTCAGGGCGTGATCCCGGCGTTATGGGAAACGAGCCCCACATCAGGTTCCTCCGCTATGAGCCTGCTTCTTCCTCTCCCACTCCCCCTGCTTGTGTTCCCTCTCTCACTGGCTGTCTATCTCTGTCAAATAAATAAATAAAATCTTTAAAAAAAAAAAAAAAGACTGCATTGTGTAACTTCTCCCTTTGCCCAGTTCTGCTTCTCTGACCCCCGACACCCCCAGATGCTATTGCTGAAAGCACCCTTCAATGAACTATATACATGCAAATTTCTATCTCACAGCCTGTTTTCCCTGGGAACCGAGTGTAAGATAGTATCCTTTAGCCTGGTTCTTAAGGACCAGTTCTAGTCCTATCTTGAATTGAATGGCTGGATTTTAGAATCAGCTATTTCCCAAGATTTCCCTCACCCATTTACAAAATACCCTGGAGGGGGCACCTGGCTGGCTCAGTCAGTAGAGCATGTGACTCGATCTCAGGGTCATGAGTCTAAGTTCTACACTGGGTGTGAAGCCTACCTAAAAAAAAAATAAAAAATAAAAAAATATCCTGGATGGAATAGGGTAGCTAAGGAGAAAACTGTAAAGGGAAAGTTTCATCCCAAGCTTAAATCATAAATTCATTTGTTACTAAAAAATTTTATTAAAATACTACTCTTTATAAAACACTACATTAGTTCCTTTTGAGAATACAGTTGATCCTTGAACAACCTAGGTTTGAACTGCACAGGTCCACTTATAGGCAGATTTATTTCAATAAACAGTGCTGTAAATGTATTTTCTGTTCCTTAAGATTTTTTAATAATGTTTTTTCTCTAACTTATTTTGTTGTAAGAATACAGTATATAACACATATAACATTTAAAAAGGTGTTAATTGACTATGTTATTGGTAAGGATTCTAGTCACCAATAGGTTATTAATAGTTAAGTTTTAGGGGAGTTTAAAGTTATATTCAGATTTTTTTTTTTTTTTTTACCTCGCAGGGTAGAGGATGGTTTCCTGCATTGTTCAAGGGTCAACTGTACAAGGATTTATTTTAATAAAGATAGAGCTAACTCCAATGTAAACATAACTGGTGGGGACTAGAATGGCATAATAGACTTGGTACCTGCAGAAAACATTGGCCAGGTCCTTAAGAAATGAGGGGACGTTTTGATATTGAGGGTGGGATAAGGCATGCTACTTCAGGCTGGAATAAGAGGAACCTATTGATAGAACCTAATGATAGAAAAACACATGCTTTTTTTTTTTTTTGCTGCTGTAACAGAATAAAAACACCCATTTAAAAAGATGTCCAAGAAAACAAAGTTCAAGATCCCCACTGTGCTAGATGCAGAATTTTCTCACAATCAGAATTCCAATTTACAAAGACCCCAGTGAATGAATCTACATAGGTGGAACCGAATATTCTAAAATGTTCTTTTTTAAACTCAAGCTAGAAGTGCTCTCCTAGATCAGGAAATCAATAACCATCCCCCTCCTTGTGGGACTTAATTTGGGGACCATATTAAGAGCAGACTTGTCCTGCTCCATAGGGAATTTGAGATCAAATAGGGATTAGAAGTTAGCAAAACCATTGGCCCTGTCATAACATTTGTCACTGTATGGAAACTCCACAGGGCTTTAGGAGGACAGAATTACCAAGCTGGGGGCATCACAATGCCAGATTTCGAGCTGTACTACAAAGCTGTGATCACAAAGACAAGCATGGTAC
>NC_048223.1:106566717-106652822 GCF_002007445.2 Ailuropoda melanoleuca | reverse complement strand
CGAATGCTAGGACAGGAGGAAGCTCTTAGATATCTATTTTTTTAACCTTCTGCATATGTGGTATTCATAGCATAAGTTTGGATTCAGATTGACCAGGATTCAGATTTGCCATTATAATTCCATTTGCCATGTAATCTTAGGAAANTGCAGAGTCTCGCTGAACCCCAAACCCTTCATCTGTATCATGGACATAATAATGTATCACTAAAAATCTTAGAGCAGAGAAGGTTAGTAAAGCACGTTATATAAAATAGGTACTTAATTCGTAGGCTTGTCCCTTTTCTCTCCCACATTACCTATGTAAAAAGACATTAAGGAATGAAGCTTATTAGTAGTGAAAATACAAGAATCGGGTTTTCTGGTCCTGAGATGGAATTCTCTCTAACATGATGCTTCTCTAGACCAAATTTTCAGAAAACCTTCCCTTTCAGCATGTCAAAGCCAAATGCAATTCATCATACGTGTGTTTGCAAAAACATTAGGGAAGAAAAATCATCATCTATGACATCCAAGTAAAGGACAAGTTCTTTAGAAGCTTTTTATTATTTTAAATAAAAGTAAATCCAGAGTGGTCTAGTCCTCCTTATCCCACACCTTAATATTTTTTATTGCTCATCATTAATATGGATATGATAAGGACACATCAATATGTGTGGACTTAATTCATTCTAGATCAGATACCTTCCTTCTCATTTGCAAATTTCAGATTAGAAACTATATGTGTGACACCTGATTTTTCTTTCCACTGATACTGCTTCTGAAGTGCCAATCTCAGCACAAAGGAAGGCTGGAAAGATCCACATGGAACAAGGATAAACAGGGTTAACAGCAACTCAGAGCATCAATCACTTTTACTGCCCCCAAGGCAGTGTTTCCATTATTTATGCTGCTGGGTGATCTGCTGTATTTATGATACAGCTAGTTGTCATGGCTTTAAAAATATGATGGATTCCTAAATTAATGCCCTATTCCTTGTCTTGTGCTTGAAGCATGGGCAGTCATAAGGAGTACAGAGGTATCTGTAATCACGAAGTTAAATGCCCATGGGTCATGATGAAGGACTGACCATTATGTCCAGAATAAGTTTGTGTCAATAATGCTTAAGCTCCCCGCCTAGGCTTACAGATTGAGTGCTAAAACGTATTCTATCAATATTTAACAGTGCAGTGAGGTTTCCTAGTTTTCCAGGGGAATGAAAACATGAATAAGACACAGATTTGACTCTTGATGTGTTTTGAGTCCACTTACAATTAATAATTGAAAACACAGAATCTGTCTTAGGAGAAGTAAAAATAAAGTGCTGGGAATGTTGTAAAAGTGAGAACACTTGCTGCTGTGATTAGGAGTGATGATAAAGAGTATGGCATTTAGGGAGACAGGAAGAGTGGAAAAAGTGTTGACAAGATGGCAAACAATTCATGTTTAGAAAATGACATGGGTAAAGGGATCAAAATCAAAGCCAACAATTGAATGGCACACAGGAAAATATTAAGGAGAAGAGTAGGTAGGAGCCAGCTCCTGCAAGGTCAAGGAAGTTTCGACTTAATTCTAGAAGCAATGACAAGCCTAGGTGAGGTTTTCTTTTAAGGAAAAAGTACCTGAACGTTAGGAAAACAAATTTGCCCACAGAGTTAGTATGAATTGGAATGAGGAGGGACATAAATCAGGATGCCGATTTGCAGGAATACAGGTTGTAAGAAAGGACGTAGTAGGAATTGGACTGAAATATTTTAAGTCAAATTAAAAAGAAATCCTAAGGGGAAGAATAGGAAAAATGGAGACCAACATTGCTGTTGGAATTTGACCCCGTATCAAAAATCATTAACATAGGTTACAATGACCTACGTGATGAGTCTTTCATGGACTAATAAAGCCTAGACACACAGGCTTTCCTGCCGGCCCCCAAGTGGAGCAAGCACATTCTAGCATTGGACTCTGCACTACAGAAGAGGAAGTTATCCCCCCAAATTGTTGCACGGCTCCTTCCCTTGCTTTCTTTGAGTCTTTGTTCAAAGGTGAGGCCCTGACACCTTTACCTAAAACTGCAAGTACCTCATGACCATCCCACCTCACAGCACTCCCCTTGTTGTCTATGGCACTTACTTTCATACATACAAACAATATAATGCACCTATTGATATACCATTTATTGTCTTTTCTACCATCTTGTATATAAACTCCACACAGACGGGAATCTGTCCAGTTCACTTACTATATATGCCAAGTGTTTAGAAGAGTACCCGACATAGAAGAGCAGCTAGTACATGTTGGTTGAATGAATAAACTAGTACAATTTACTTACTACTTACCCCGTTGGTTATTCTTGGATCCCACGGACCTTCATGATGTTCTACCAGTCAATGTTTGCATCTCTGCACAGCACGTGCGTCTCCACCGTGCTTGGATCGTTCACATCAGTTCCAAGTTTGACTTTGTTGGATTTCCAGCTAGGACAAGAATGGCTTGTTTCAGTAAATGGAGACTGAGAACATTTTTTTTTTAAAGGACCTATTTTTCTGTACCCTTGGGAATCTTCCTCCTTCCTTGATGCCTTGTAGGCTGTTAAGAAATCCCCTGTGTTGCCTCATCATTCAAGTCTTACATTCTATTTAGGATACTTTGAAATTTTAATTAGGAAATCTCTTTGAATTTAGTCCTTGGTAATTAATAGCTGTGATTAGAAACTGTTTTCCATTTTCATCATATGTTCTTTAAATCAAGCCGAACATATTGGCAGACTTTTGGCAGAAACAAAGGAAGCGATATTTAGTGTGATTTGCAGCTACCTAAGTAATTTCCATCTTTTCTCTAGTGTCTTCTCCAGAGTGGAAGCACCATTTAACTTGTTGGCACTGAGTAGGCTCTGGGACAACACATCAATACTCTGGCCCAGTCAGAATTATGGTCGTTTCTGTGTGCACAGACAGAGGAGTAAAGAGATGAGAAATTTTGAGTAATACTCACTAAATTTTTCAATGTGGGCTCTCATTGATATCCTGCCATGTATTTTCTCTTGCCCAGTACTAAGCCAAAGGACCGTGCTCTTACCTGGGACATAAACATCAGTATTTACACAAACCTATGAGAAAAATCTTGGTGACTGTAAGCAAGTATTTGATGTGCTAAACTTCCTTTTATATAATCTGTATGGAAATTCAGCGAAGCCAAAAAGTTGATAATCGATGAACAAGTAAGTCCTGAGTACCCACCATGTCCCTGACAAAGTTCTAAGGAATATGAAGTCATAAAACATGTCCCTTCACTGACACTGCTACACAAGCAACATGTGACAAATAACAAGGGAACAAAAAAAGAAATCATGGCAATGAGCCAAATTATATCTTTTTTAAAACCTCCTGACAAATACAAGCTCTGGGTTTTTGAAAATTCAGCATAATTACTGTACTATAAAAATAATACATATAAACTATAAAGTATTTAGAGAAAGTTAAAAATGAGGAAAATTTAAAAATTTAAAAAATGAAGAAAATAAAAATGGCTATTATAACATCTCTTAGAAATATTCTGTTAGACATTTTTGTGGGTATCATTTCAGTATATTGTACCTTATCCTCTTGTTTTTTCCATGCTTGTTGAATGCTTTCAGGAGTCAACAACAATAAAGTCTAAAATAGCCGTTAAAAATACCTGAAAAGATGACAAAGATTTGGCACACTTACTGTGCTGACACTCTTCAAAATTCAATTCATGATTACAAGATCCTTTCTTGGGAGATTTAGAGATGAAAAGTGTTTTAATGACTACAGAGTTGATGATGACAACATTCTTGGCATTGGTGAGAATTTGCTGACGAGATTGCTACACTCATGAAAAATACATACAGTTGCATATACAGGGTATGGGTCTGGCACTGTGATCAAGAATAGATTGCAGCACTGGGTACAAGCCGAATTTATGGCGTAGACCTTTAGGTTCAGACTGGCAGCACCAGGCATATGCCTGGAAGCTTGTTAGAAATAAAGAAACTCAGCTCCTTCAGATTCAGTATTTAAGACATTGCTTCCCCTCCCCCGCCAAGATTCCTAAGTGATTCCTCTGCACATAAAGTTTGAAAATACTTTCAAACACAAACCAAGATGGTTCATTGGAGGGAGTGCTCAAGGAAGCCAAGGAGGTTAGAGAAGCTTAGAAGACTCTCAGCGTATACCAAGGAATTTCAACAAGAGTTATAAAGAAAACAAGTAAGAACAATCAAACTCCACCAAAATCAAAATAGGATCTTGAAGTGTACATACACACTTTATTTTTTTTTTTAAGATTTTATTTATTTATTCTACAGAGATAGAGACAGCCAGCGAGAGAAGGAACACAAGCAGGGGGAGTGGGAGAGGAAGAAGCAGGCTCATAGCGGAGGAGCCTGATGTGGGGCTCGATCCCATAACGCTGGGATCACGCCCTGAGCTGAAGGCAGACGCTTAACCGCTGTGCCACCCAGGCGCCCCTACATACACACTTTGTAAACAATCATAAAGATAACAACAGTAAGAGACCAATGGTGTAAATACAATTTATGAATGACAAACTAGAAATTGAGGACAGTTTATCCATTAGTGCATTTTCCCCTTCCATTTGGTGGAAAGATGGTCTAAAAAATACTTTAAAGATGTATCTGAAAGTTACCAAAGGTCATCCTTGGGAAAGACTAGCTTCTGTCAGGGTTAAAGAAGAAAGTTCTTGTCCCACTTTAAAAAAAATTATTAATTCTTTAATTATGTGCCAAGTAAGTACTTTAATTTACATCAAAGACAGTCAAAATATACAAAGCCAGGCTAGAGAAATAAGGCTAATAGGACAGCTGAATATAACACTTAGGATTTATTGGTATGCAGGCAGAAAATACTGAAACTCTAGTTATTTTAGGTTTTAAATTTACATTTTTGTTCCTATTGCATAATATACATAATTGTTATAAAATTTCATGGTTGTGTTGTCTATAATAATGCATTGAGAAGTGCATTCTGAAATGTGTGCTTACTGCTGTGTTTCCCTATTCCAAAATTATACATTTACTGATTTTAGTTTACTATTTTTATCTCTTTTTCCCCAAAAAGTTTGCCAATAGTTTACTTGAGTAAGTTTATGAACTAGTAATGTAATAATTTATTTTTTTTCTTTTTTCTTTAGGAGAAATGCTGTGTCTCCAAGTATGAGCAATTGCTTTTTTAAGAGATTCTTTCAGCAACTGTCATTGATAAATTATACGAATAAGTCTTGTTTTTAACCTTATCCAACCTCCTATGTAAGAACCAAAAATTACCATATAACTAGGTAGAACAGAGCAACAACAGAGAAAAAGTACAAGTACTTCATAATGACTATATACACATATTGCTTTAGACCTAGTTGTCTCTAAATAAATGTTGGTTAATAGGTTGATAACTACTTACCTCCCAGGCACAATGTAGAATTTAAATCCATTTTTCTTCCAAGAATGTCCCCTAGCTTTCCTGAATCAGAGTCTGTTAGTGTTTTGTGAAACGCTAAATGGGCACAAGACTACTATTTGTTCAGAATAAGGGTGGAATCTAGCCATCTGTAGTTATCTAAAAGTGCCTCAATGCTTCTAATGCATTTTAAAGTTTGAAAACCAATGATTTCAGGGCACCTGGTGGCTCAGTCAGTGAAGGGTCTGTCTTTGGCTCAGGTCATGATTCTGGATTCCTGGGATCAAGCCCCACAACCAGTTCCCTGCTCAGCAGGGATCCTGCTTCTCCCTCCCCTCTGCCCCTCCCCACCCATCCCCCCAACTCTGCTCTCATGCTCATGTTGTCTCATGCACACGCTCTCTCTCACACTAATAAAATATTGAAAACCACTGATTTCAAGATTTTTACCTTGATATAGAAGATGGTTTCCTTTTAAGACCAAAAGCATACCGCAGAATTTTTGCAATCTTTATTCTCTGAATTTCCATACCCTTCTAACGAAATTGTTCTGGAAGGATATAGCATACTATACTGATCATTGATATCTTGTTTTGGTAGTTAGCCAGTTATCAAGATTTATTGTACGGTGGGGTAAATATTGACCTCAGCATTGGCCTATCATTTACCCATTAACTGTGTTCATCTTCTCTGCCTCAGCAGGAGACATCAGATGGGTCTCTAACTGCAGCCACAGATTTAACCATTTACCTGAAATATGTTAGAAGAACTGAGGGGCGCCTGGGTGGCACAGAGGTTGAGCGTCTGCCTTTGGCTCAGGGCGTGATCCCGGCGTTATGGGATCGAGCCCCACATCAGACTCTTCGGCTACGAGCCTGCTTCTTCCTCTCCCATTCCCCCTGCTTGTGTTCCCTCTCTCGCTGGCTGTCTCTATCTCTGTCAAATAAATAAATAAATAAATCTTTAAAAAAAAAAAGAAGAACTGAAAGCAATATTGATGAGAAGAGTGGAAAAATTGATTTATATAGCAAGATAAATGGCCGATATTTAAAAAAAAATGTGCTTGCATTTTACAAAAAAAAAAAAAACCCTTCAATCATAAAGCTCACATGACCAAACAAAAACAAAAAGAAATGTAAACAACACACCAGAAAAATCTGAATATAGAAAGTTTATCTTTATGATGGAAGTACACCAATATTTACAACAGAGGTCAGTGAATACGGAATGAACAAACCCATTTTCAAAGGAAATTTCTATTCATATCAGCAAATACAATACTGAGAGGTAGAAAAGGGGAAAAGTCAAGATAAAGAAAGGAAACAATGTCAAGGATGGACACTCTGGGCTTCTGGCAGAGTCTCCCCGGGGACTTTAAGAACAGGACTCTTCATTTCAAGTGAATCTGAATAGAATACTAAGAAGCTTGCTGTAAGCATGAAGGTGATGGAGCTCCTGGAAGGAGGAACCGGGCAAGTGGAGTGGAAGGGAGGAGAGATTGGAGTTGGAGAATATGATGTCCCCGGCTCTGCCTTGTACATCCTCAGACTTTCTTCAAACAAAACACAGCCATCCTTTCTGAAGAGACAGATGCTTCAGACAGATGGTTTTTGTTTTGAGGGTTTTAGGATTTTGGGGGGCAGGGGGGTGACTGGTTTTGAGTTTTCTCCAGTATTGATTTACTTGATCTTTTCTACATTAAACATCAGCCAAGCAGCCTCAATAATCTATAAACATCCTTTTGAAAAAGGGACTTCTGAAACCTAGGGCATCATTCTCAAAAGCTCGTTGAATACCCTTCCTGGATGGCCTTTCTCTGCTCGCTGCAGGAAGATCCCAACCTGCATGCGTGACAGCGTCATTTGTCCTAACGGTTCTTGAGAGGCATTTGGGAACCTGATTTCATCTCTGGGTAGAGGTGCCACACAAGCAAGTGACCTACACGTGACATGTCAGACAGTAGCTGTACTTGAGAAAAGGCGAGAGCTGCTATGTCCCCTGGAAGTTTCCCCAGTGGTACTGGGCGAACTTCTTTGTGAGCTGCTTCCAATCATCAGCTTTTAAGAGGTGTGTTCCTGGCTGTCAAGCCCCAGTGTGGCCTCATTTACACAGATAAGGAGTTCTAATAAGATACTTTAGAAAGTCACTTATGCCATAAGGTATTCACATGATCTCAAGATATTTCTATTTGGCTAATAGGAAATGAAAGTGTGGATTAATGCCTTTCGCATGCCATTAAAAAATCGAGAGGGAGACGCCTCATTTTGGCCACCAGGGGCCTTCTGCTCATGTCTGTTCACTGCTGTCTTAGCTCATCGCCTTCAGTGCTTTCAAAAGCTAAGGATGAATTTTGAATTCATAGAAAATGAGTTTAAGCCAGAAAGTCCATGTGGCCTCCAAACTTTGGATTCCTTCCATGGCACGTTGCATTTCACCTTTGATTTAAAGATCGAGAACATGTGGATTCCTAAAAATGAAAAACTCTTTTGCTCAATTCCCAAAAGGCTAATGCAAGCAGCTGTTGAAGGGGAAATAAAAAGGCAGACACCAGAATTCCAAATAAGCCAAACTCGTACAATTGGGTCACTGATCACCTCTCCATAACCCTGAGGAGTCAGGGTAGCAAACAGATCTTCTTCTCCCTTTATCTGACCCCTGATCAGATATACAATAGCTGGGTATGGACTTAAGTATAAATCTTATAGAATGAGATTGGTAAAATTAATAACAAAATATGGTGAGGTAACAATGAGTGATTTAGTACCAGGCATGGTGCCAAGTGTCTTAAAAGTAGGATTTCATCAAATTCTACCAAACTAGGAAGGTAAGAACTAGTATGTCATCCCATTTTAAATACAAGGAAAATTAAGTTGCTGGGGTGCCTGGGTGGCTCAGTCGTTAAACGTCTGCCTTCGGCTCAGGGTGTGATCCCAGCATTCTGGGATCGAGCCCCACATCAGGCTCCTCTGCTAGGAGCCTGCTTCTTCGTCTCCCACTTCCCCCTGCTTGTGTTCTCTCACGCGCTAGCTATCTCTGTCAAATAAATAAATAATATCTTTAAAAAAAAAAGGAAAACTAAGTTGCTAACTTTAGTGAAAGAGATGCTATTAGAGAAAAAAGTAGTCCGGGTCTTTAGCCTACAGCTCTAGCTATACTTTAACAAAATACATGCATTTTCCAAAGGGAATTTTCCAAAGGGAATTTCTGCATTGGACAAATGCTTCAACGTTTGCCTAAATAAAGGATTTCCCAAACAGTATCAAGACACATATCAATATTGAACCCTTTGCAGCTCTAACAAGCCCTTTCTGTCAGCAGATGGTGGTGACTCTGAGGAACAGCTCCGCTCAGCAGAGGTCAAACCACCTCAAGATGAAGGTTGAAAGCCTGTTCAAGGACATTAAAACCCTCCTCCGAGGTTATAAATCGTGAAAAGTAGGAATGATGCCACTTAGAAAGAGACACACTGCAGGGCTATATGGGGGTGGGGTTACACTGCTTTCTTACAGGAGGGGCTGTTTTTCTTTTCTCTTAACATGCAAGTCATAACCTACATTTTCTTTTGAGATAGTGTTTCAGTTGGTGGATTCAAGGCAAGTTTCACCTTGTGAAAACTCACCTGCTCTTCCCAGCTCCTAAGTTAAAACAGAGCTCTGAGGAGCCAGTAGGCATTATGTACTCCAAAGGACCAGAGGTTTGCAGACCACCTACCACAAGGGGAATGCAGCTGCCACCAAGGTCCACGCTCTTCCTTTTCCCTGCTCCCCCCCACCGCAGCCAGCCTTCCCAGCAAGGAAAATGGACCCCGACTTCTCCGTTAAAGAGAAAGTCTTAGACGGTGAAGAGAAGCAGACCATAAAGTTACCAGCTTAATTAAGCCATTACAGTTTAGGGGTTTTTAAATACAGCCAACTTGAATATATAATTAGGCCCGAGCACAGCCCCATCCTACATTTCCCTCGGTCTGCTCAGAACCAGATTGTGACAGAAAACTGCTGAAGTCACCTCCTGGGAAGACAGAGCCAGTTCCTCATGGTCACTGTGGTCTCCACAGTGGATTTATGAGGTGGCTTCTTCTCTTGGCTTGGCCCCAGGGGGGGGGCTTGACCCCTTGGAATCCAGGGACAGAGGTCAGCCCCACAGACAGTGCTGGGATGTTCAGCTTATCACCCAATGTTCTCAGGAAGGATATCCCACATGTTCTTCTATAAAGAAGCCTACAGAATGTGCTTAGGGGAAGCACGGTCTTTAGAAAAATAATTCTCCACTCCAGCCTTGAGGTTAGAGACAGGGAGCTAAGATGACAGTTTAATGGTCTTTAGGTTTGACTATCTGAGGATGATGTCAATCTAAATCCCTCCTTGGGGACAAGTGTACGTTTGGAGAAAGGGTAGGAAGTGCATCACTTATGTGTGACCCTAATTCAGCACTTCCAGGATGAGGTGATTTTACTAGTTGATAGCAGTTTACGCCAGCAGGGTGGAATATTTCTTGTTTAATAACACAGTCAGTGCATTAGTTTGTATCTCAGATTAACTCTAATCCCTGCTGTCTCCAGTACACAGAGATAAACACGTATATACATACATGGAGATGTTAAAAGAAACTTTGCTGCGCTCACTTGGGCAGCACATGTACTAAAATTGGAACGATGCAGAGATTAGCATGGCCCCTGCACAAGGATGACAGGCAAATTCATGAAGCTATCAGGCACAAGCCCAGTAACTATGAAACTCTCAGAAAATATAGGCAGTAAGCTCCTTGACATTGACCTTAACGACGACTTTTTGGATTTCTCATCACAAGCAAAACCAACGAAAGCGCAACAAAACGTGGGACTAGTCAAACTGAAAAGCTTCTGCAAAGCAAAGGAAACCAACGCAATGAAAAGGCAACCTACCAAATGGTTGTATCTGATCAAGGGCTAATATTCAAAATGTATCAAGAACTCATGCAGCTCAATAGTCCTAAAAAATGGGCTGGTTAAAAAATGGGCAGAGGATCTGAATAGACATTTTTCTAAAGACGACATGCAGACGACAGGTACATGTGAAGGTGCTAAACATCACTGTCAGGGAATGCAAATCAAAACCACTAGATACCACCTGACGTTAGAAAGGCTGTCAACAAGACAAGAAGTGTTGGTGCGGATGTAGAGAAAAGAAAAGTTTAGTGCATTATTATTGGAATGTACAGTGACTGGTGCAGCCAGGATGGAAAACAGTATGGAGCTTCCTCAAAAAATTAAAAATAGAACTATCCTATGATCTAGCCATTCCACTTTCTGGCTAGTTATCTTAAAAACAAAAACACACTAATTGGAAAAGATAGGTACACCCATGTTCACCACAGCATTATTACAAGTTACAGAAACAACCTCAGTGTCCATCGGTGAAGAGTGTTTACATGCACATACGCGTGCACGCAAACACACACGCACACATACACATATATATATGCTCACGAATAGATGATAGAATATTATTCTCCCACAAAAGAGGAAATTGTGCCATTTGCAACAACATGGATGGATCTTGGCATTGTGTTAAGTGCAGTAGGTAGACAGAAAAAAACCAAATACCTTAGGAGCTCATATGTGAAATCTTAAAAAAACCAAACTCAGATACAGAGACAATATTGGTAGTTGCCAGACGCAGGGAGCGGGGGTGTGAAAGAAATGGGTGAAAGCAGTCAAAAGGTACAAACTTCCACTTTTAGAATAAATCATAAGGATGTAATGTGTAGCATGGTGAGTAGAGCTAATAGTACTATGTTGTATATTTAAAAGTTACTAAGAGAATAGACCTTAAAAGTTCTCAACACAAGAAAGAAAAACTATGGAGGGTAAGGGGTGTTAACTAGATTTGTGGTGGCAATCATTTCATAATACACACAAATATCGAATCATTTTGTTGTACACCTAAAGCTAATAATAAGGTTATGGCAACTACACCTCAATAAAAAATAATTAAAAACTTTTGCTGGGTGCATGCTTCTGATAAGAGTCCCGATCCCACCACCGTTTCAGCTGCTGGCAATCATGTGGCCTCTCTTAAAACTAGTTCAACCTGAGAGGCAGAAGCGGTGGGGTAGGAGCGACAGGAGCAGAGAGGTGATACGGGGAAATGCCCTGTAATGGGTCACAGAGGAAAATGTTAAGAATCAGTGAGTCAGCAAGTTTTCTCCAGTTCTAGTAATTCTGTGTATTAACTCAGTATTTCCATAGTGATGAAACAGTTTGTGTTTTTAGATCATCCTAATAATCCATTGAAGTTGGCATTAAATCATATGTCTAAAGGATCCGTTAAAATCTCAGAAGAAAGGTATTTTTAGGTCAAATTATACACACAGGCATACGCACACACATACATATATACTTTCTCTCTATATATACACATTCATGTATATATGTGTGTATATATATATATGTGTGTGTGTGTGTGTGCATAAATATATATGAGACAGAAATTCTTAAGAGATTAGAAGCCAAGTTCTATACTTCCTAATATAAGGCTAGATTAACTTGAACCTCAATTTTACTTGTGCTCACATATAGGATTATGGTCTGCTTTTCCAAATGGTTGCCTCCCAGAAAAAATTTCTATAAACCCCAAATTATGTGTCCATCTGCCTTTCCTCTTTCCTACTAGAAGGTTAACTCAGTTGAATCCTATTTTATGTAAATTTGGTTAAATGAAAACTTATATTTGTTAAGATAAAACATACACCATGATGTGCATTTGAAATGGACCCTCTAGAAATCTTTAGAGAATGTGTTCCTTTAATGAGCTTAAATGTTTGGATTAAAGGAAAACTAAAATGCATGCACTTTCCCAAGTAAACACCTGCATTATAGGAGAACTATGCAGCGTGTTTGCAGTAGAGAAAGGGTGCCACGTGAAGATATTTAATCTTGTTTAGGAAGTTGCATTCCAAAGAAACTTTCCCTGAAATATGTTCGCATACAATAGGTAACTTTTTGATATCTTAAAATTATGCTAGTGTTCTCCCTACATTTTTTAAAGACTTAAAGATTTTATGTATTTGAGAGACAGAGAGAATACAAGTGGAGTGGGATGGAGCAGAGGGAAAAGCAGGCTCTTGGCTGAGCAGGGAGCCTGACTCAGGGGTCCATCCCAGGACCCTGACCTCATAACCTGAGCCGAAATCAAGAGCCGGACGCTTAACCAACTAAGCCACCAGGTGCCCCAAGATATGTATTTTTGATGTGCACCTTACACACAGTAAGACCTGATAAATCCTTGTTTTGAATCACCCTTAAGAGGAACACAAAAAAGCAAAATCTATGGGATAGAATGAAAGGAAGAAAATAATAATGCAGATGGTCATATCTAAAAGGATAGGGTAACTCTGTAATGCTCTGTCCCAGGTTTTGCCAACTCACGTTTTGAATCCTCTGAATTTCTTCAGTTCCTTGGGCCACATGGGAGAACATCCTGTACTTCCAAACGCACCCAGCCAGCTATCCAAACACCTTCAAAGTTGAGAGCCCTTGCTTTGAACTGAGCTCACCAACGCCTGCAACTCCGGAGACTGAGGTGAGTGAGGGCTGCTCGGTGTTATAAATAGTAACTCCACAGCTCACAGCCAAATGCCATTGGTTCGGTTACCCAGTACAATGGTTCCCAAACTATAGCAAGTATCAGAAACACCTGAAGGGCTTATAAAAACACAAGGTGCTTGATTCCATCCCCAGAGTTTCTGAATAAGGAGGTCGAGACTAGGACCCGGGAATTTAATTTCTAAAAATTTCCCAGGTGCTGCTGAGGCTGTTAGTGTAAGGTATGGAGATGATATTTTTGAGGACCTCTGGTCTAGGGGGCCCAATTGCCTTTCAGATGAATAGGAGCTTTTCTAGAAACATCTGTCAACAAAGGTCCCTGGCCCTTTTGTCCTCAGTGAGGATTTGAGTAGGTGTAATAGGGGCATGGACTATGAGCAGGAGGTGAGAAGGTCAAGTGCATTAGATTTCTATTCCATCCATCCTCAAGCTCTAGGGCTGAGGACTATAGGTATTCCAGGTGCCCGGTGGGTTTTCAGGTAATTAAGCTTTTAAAGGATGAAGTCTGCCAGCTTGCAGTTTGAAGGCAAGCAGCCAAAAACTCATGAGAGGAAAAAAGATATGGCCTTAAGGTGCTTGCCCAGAAGTTTTGAATTCATCTGATATAACCAGGTCATGACTTGAGGGGGAAGAAATTCTGCTTGTTAAAATAATCACTTACATTTCCTAACATTTGGGGAGAAGACCTCAGGGAAAGGTAGTTCTCTTTAAACTCTGCAGATTTGTGGATTGCATCCCCTCACAGGTGTAGCCCTTGGAGACTATGTAATTAAGAAAATGGAATAGTGTAGGAACGTCTGCATACAGAGTTAAGATGATTGGAATGAATCATACGTCTGTCATAGAGGAACTGATGTTAGGCATCTATAATCATAGCTTGATTATCAAACTATCCTAAATAGAAATAGAAATGGGATACATAGTAAAGAGAGCTTTCTGAGCTAAGGGTTAAAGGACAAATAGAAAGCAGGTGTTCTAAACAGAGCTTTACTGTTGCATTTATCTGCACTACTCAAGTAATTTTGAAAGAGACGCCTTCATTGAATAGTCTTTGAGGAAGCATGGTTTTATTTCTCATCCTTGTTCTCCTTTCCCTTTTCAATTTTACAGATACAACCTGAGTCCCTACCATGTGCAAAACAGTGTACTAGATGTTTTATTGGATACAAACATAAGGAGTACATGCAAGCCTCTATTCTCTATAAGAGGCTATAATGCCTATCAAATTACGAAATGTAGTAGAAAGCCATCAACACACAGAGAGGTACACAAGGTATTACTTGAGGAATGTGGAGGTGCGGTTATCATGCATTCCTCTTACAAAAACCCTCCATTAAGAGAATCACTCCAGCCTCAACAAGAGGCTCAATGAGACGAGAACCTAACTGTTGGTATCAATTAAATTATTGATGCATTTTCCACATTGACTCCATAATTAGTAGGAGAGCCGGGTAGTGCAAGATTCAGAAATTAAAGATAATATACCCTCCTCCTTAAAATTAATCTCCATGACCCTGATCTTTGAGTCACCCTAATCCCTTAGCCGATGTCTTCAGACTACAGCCTGTTAAACTCTAATCTAGTCCCTTGACCTAGGTACCTGGGGTGTATGTATGCTCTTAACATGTTTTGTCTTGCTATTCTTACTTTTGGTGGATGCAGGATCTCTTTATTGCTTTTCTCCTCCTTTCCAGGATGTCTCTTCTATTTCTTTCTTTGAAAAGCAAGCTATAATACTTTCTTCCCTCAGAAACAAAACTTGAATTCAATTGCTTTTTCATGAGGACTAAAATGTACAATCCTACATACAAATGTTAGGGGATACTTGGAGTCCCCTTACGATTTGGGATAATCAGGAGTCCTGAAAAGACAGTGATAGAGGATGCATATAAGCCCTCCAGCATACCTTGTAACTGTGTTCAAGGGAGCTAGGATTTGTTTTAAGTATTGATTTATTTGTTTGTTTATTTAGAGAGAGGGAGAGAGAGAGCAGGGGAAGGGGCAGAGTGTGAGGGAGAGAAAAAATCCCAAGCAGATTCTGCACTGAGTGGGGAGCTCAGTGTGGGGTTCCACACAGGGCTTGATCTTATGACTCCAAGATCATGATCCTGAGATCATGACCTGAGAGGAAATCAAGAGTTGGACGCTTAACAGAGACACCCGGGTGCCCTAAGGGAGCAGTGATTTGAAGAAGACTTCAAATGGTTGGTAGCATTTGAAATCATTTTAAAGCAAACTGGGGTGGGGATATTTGTATAATAAAATCGGCTTATGCAGAAAGTATGGTGGTTTTTGCCTAGACTCTGAGAGTATTGTAATATTTACCTCATCTACCCTCCATGTATGGGCTGCCAAAATGCCCGGCAACTCAATCTAAGCCCAAACTTCTGTCTCTGGTGCTTAAGGCATTGACATCAGCTGTTTGATCAGTTCATTCTGTTTCTAGTTCTCAATTAAAAAATAATAATAAACAAATAAATCTCCCTTTTGAACATTCTATATAGGGTTTTAATTTTCTTGCACCATTTTAGGAATTGTCTTAAATGTTAGTCAATGGCAAATCTTTTTGGAATGGAGTTAGGATAATTATGAAATTTGTGCAGGGAAAAGTTTGTGTGGAACTGGTCTATTTCTCAATCACACTGTTATTTTTTGAGGAAAGAGGGCAAGTGATTTTTTCATTAGCTAGCTCAGTGACCAACACCATCAGCTGGCTGGACAATTTCCAATAATTAAAATTGTTTCCCAAGTATACCCTGATAACCACAAAAATATCATCACTGATCTTCCTGTGTTCATTTTGTTAGGGAGCAGCTGGGGATAGTCCCTGACTTTAGAACTGAATACATGGAATGGTTTCTTTCTTTCTTTCTTTCTTTCTTTCTTTCTTTCTTTCTTTCTTTCTTTCTTTCTTTTTCTTTTAAAGATTTTATTTATTTATTTGACAGAGACAGCCAGCGAGAGAGGGAACACAAGCAGGGGGAGTGGGAGAGGAAGATGCAAGCTCCTAGCAGAGGAGCCTGATGTGGGGCTTGATCCCAGAACACTGGGATCACGCCCTGAGCCAGAGGCAGCCACTTAACGACTGCGCCACCCAGGCGCCCCCATGGAATGGTTTCTTACCATGTAATTTACTACAGCATATTCTTGTGTGATAAAAGATGCCATCCAATGGGGATAGTTTCTGTAAGTTACGTGCCGTGGGCATAGTCCTCAGAAATGGAGTTGAGTAGGACCAGATCCAGCAGTGTTACCTGTCAGTGAAGTCCTCCTTCCTGTTCAGCTGCATTGGATCACTTCATTTTAAGTACCATGGCTATTCCATCAGTAGGATTCAAGAGAGAGCCTGAAGTACTCAAAAGATTGACTCAGCACCCCAGACTCCTTGGTTCCATGTACACTGGTGAAGAACTAGGTCTCAGACCAAGAGCCTTGCTCAACCCCCATACTTAAAGCCGCACCATAATATATGCTTTGAAAGTGTCAATAATTTCATTATTCGCTTTGGCTCTATTCAAGCCAGTCACAGAAAGAAACCCTAGCCTCCTAGGTCATGTCCTAGCACAAGCCACTCACTATCCTTTCACCTGGATAATAGGAATAGCCACGGAACTGTTCTCCCTATTTTCACTTTATTCTTAACTATCACTACGCACAGCATCCAGAGTGATCCTTTTAAAACGAAGTCGCCTATGCCTTTGCTCAAAACTCTCCATGGCTTTCTCTCCCTGAATATAAGATCCATGAGGCAGAGATAGGTGTTTTTCTTTGTAATGTCTCCTGTTGTCTCTACAAAGCCTAAAATAGCATCTAGTGAGCACCCAGAAAATATTTATCAGATAGATAGATAGATAGATGGATAGATGGATAGATGGATAGATGGATAGATGGATAGATAGATAAAGAACATTTCCTCTTCTCAGTGCCGACTTCTACTGACTCAGTTCAAGTCCTTATTATCTCATGTGGCTTATTTTTTCTGTATTTAGCTACAGTAGTATGTACCTATAGTTCTTTAAAAACTGGAAAACATAAATAAAAATAAAGAGGAAAATAAAAGTTATATAGAGTCCCATCATCCAAAGTTAACATTTTGGTATATATTCTTCTAAGTATGTCCTACAGTAATAGTGTCTGCCATTATATCCTATCCCAGACCACACTCTTATATCAAGCACAGCCGTAATGTTGCCTCCAGTTGTGTTGGTTTCCTGTGGCTGTCATAACAAATTATCACAAACTGGTGGTTTAAAACAAGATAAATTTATTTGCTGACACTTCTAGAGGTCAGAAGTCAACGTGTCGGGAGTCTTATGTGCCCTCTGGGACTCTAGGAGAGAATCTCTTCTTTACCTTTCCAGTTTCTTATGGTTGCTGGCTCTCTTGACTTATAGCCACATCTCTCCGCTATGCCTTCATATCGACATCTCTTGTATGTGTCTGTTCTCTGTCTCTTATAATGACTCTTGTCATTGGATTTATTCTCTACCCAGATAATACAGAATAAACTCATCTCAAGATCCTCAACTTAATTACATCTGCAAAGACTCTTTTTTCAAATAAGATCACATTCGCAGATCCTAGAGATTTGATGTAGATATGTATCTATATATCTATATCTACATATCCCCCCCTTTGGGAGGGGTGGTATGTCACTATTCAACCTACTATACCAGCGTTAAATTCCTAAAACAACGTAAACCTCTCTGTGACTGCTGTGGGTTAAAAATCCTTCAGTGGTTCCCCATTGCCTAAGTATTCCAGACTCCATTGCACGGCATGAAAAACATTTATGGCCTGAACCTTACCTAATCCTCCAGAAAAACAGGCTTCATAATGGCAGACAGTCCTCCATGGCCACTCCACCCCAGTGATGTCTAAGGTGAAAAACAGAAGGGAGGGATCCTTAGGAAAACTGGACTGCTGACTAATCAGAGGGCTAGAGGCACAGGATATGGAGATTTGGTATTTTGTGTAAATGTGACAATTTGAATTCATCAGTGGGTCAGAGCACAGACCATAGAGATTAGTTTACACTTATATTTTTCATCACCTGGAACAATAGTTGACATTAATAAATTATTAATATATTTTGTTGAAAAGAGTGAATGGATGAAAGCATTGAATTCACAGTTCAAGGACTCAAATTCTTTTTCCTACCCAGTGTTTGCCTTTCTGCTGCCCCTCCTAGCTCAAGTTGTTTTCTACACATTTGCTTTTGAATCTCTCTTTTAGAAGAGTCTTATTTGTGTCTCACTGAATTAATTTCTCCAAAAAGGAACCCATTATTCCTGCCTCTCTCTATTGTTCAGATGTTGTATCAGTGCAGGATGATAGGAGCAAGGTAGAAGCTATGCTAAGTGACAAAGTGTGAAGTGTGAAATTCACATGTATTACTTAGTCATTTTCTCTCTTCTGTCTCTTTTTCCTAATGCATTAAAGGTAATAGTCTGAATCAAGCCGCTGCAGTTGTTTACTCCTTTCTGACTGAATTAGCTGGGGCAGTTCAGTCTCTCTGATTTATTGTTGAGTCTCATCTACTTTCCATTGCTTTCAGGCATATTTTTTTTCTTTCATTCTCTTAAAAAAATTAAAATTGCCCACAGTCCTCCTCCATGGTTACTTGGTTTGATAAATTTATCAGAAAATGTAGAGAATGGCTTAGAGTAGATTGTGTTAGCCCTGGTGTATTTGTGATACAAGATCATTAAGCTTACAGGAAATTTTTCTGAGATGGTGAGCAACGAAACCCCAGAAGGAAGCAGAGCAGTAGCTGAGTACAAGGGCAAGTGGTGGGGGTGGTCTGTTCCAGTGCAGACAAAAATGGGGGTGCAGGACGTTGTCTTTTGTGGATTTAAAAACAATAATACTACCAAATAATGTCAGTCTACTTCTTTTTAACTTAAGAGTTTCCTTTTTTAGAGAAGTTTTAGTTTCACAGCTCAATTGAGGGGAAGGTTTAGAGATTTTCCATATACCTCCTGCCCCCCAAACTCACAGCTTCCCCCATTTATCAGCATGCCCCACTAGAGTGGTACATTTGTTACAACTGATAAGCCTACATTGACACATCATAATCATCCAAAGTCCATCGTTCATATTATGGCTCACTCTTGTCTTCTGTGGGTTTGGGTATTCTATATCTAATCATCTTTCCATCATTATGGTATCACAAAGAATTTTTCACTGCCCTAAAAATCCTCTGTGCTCTGCCTATTCAACCCTCCACCATCCTCACACCCATCCTTGGAGACCACTAAATCTTTTTACTGTCTCCATAGTTTTATGCTTTCCAGCATGCCATATAATTTGAATCATACAGTATGTAGTCATTTCAGATTGGCTTCTTTCACTTAATAATAAAAATTTAAGGTTCTGCTCTGTCTCTTCATGACTCAATAGCTCATTTATTTTTTGCCCTGAATAATATTCCATTGTCTAGTTCTACTAGAGTCTACTATTATTCATTCACCACTGAATGTCTTGGTTGTTTCCAAAGTTGGGCAATTATGAATAAACATCTCTATGCAAGTTTATGTATGGACCTGAGTTTTCAATGCCTTTGGGTAAATATTTAAGAAGCATAATTGCTGGATCGTATGGTTACTGCATGTTTAGTTTTGTAAGAAGGTGCCAAACTGTTTTCCAAAGCATACTATCTTGCATTCCCACAGTAATGAAAGAGAAT
Organism: Ailuropoda melanoleuca; assembly: GCF_002007445.2. Classification (NCBI taxonomy): domain Eukaryota; kingdom Metazoa; phylum Chordata; class Mammalia; order Carnivora; family Ursidae; genus Ailuropoda; species Ailuropoda melanoleuca. Next base: position 106,633,147 of record NC_048223.1, on the reverse strand, counting down.
TCCTGTTGCCCACGTTCTCGCCAGATCTGGTGCTGTCACTGTTCTGAATTTTGGCCAGTCTAACAGGTGTGTAGTAGTATCTCTGTCTACTTTTTATTATCACAATGAACCAATAATTGTAAACAATGTCAGTGATAAAAACACTCCTTCATAGAAAAAAAATATATTTTGTTGGTCTAAGTTTTAAGCAATTATTTTATTTTATTTTATTTTTTTAACATTTTATTTTATTTATTTTTTTTAAAGATTTTTTTTTTTAATTTATTTGACAGAGATAGAGACAGCCAGCGAGAGAGGGAACACAAGCAGGGGGAGTGGGAGAGGAAGAAGCAGGCTCATAGCAGAAGAGCCTGATGTGGGGCTCGATCCCAGAACGCCGGGATCACGCCCTGAGCCGAAGGCAGGCGCTTAACCGCCGTGCCACCCAGGCGCCCCTAAGCAATTATTTTAGTTATTGCTGCATTTTAAAATATAAGATCCAAATTAGTTTATATTTATTATTCTGTAATAAACATTGTGCTCTACATGGAAGGTAATCATACTAACCTACACACATCAGTTCTGTGTGTTTAGTGCTCAGAATAGTTTAAAATTGCTGCAGGCAAAGTGCATCTCTAAAGTCTATAGCACTACATAGTCCTGCATTTAAAAAGTACATTCAAAATAATGACAGCGTAGTGACTGCAAAGACCAAGATACAGAACTCGAGTTGGTTTAATTCTGTCATTGTATTTGACCACTTGGAACTTTTTATTTGTGTTCAAAATTTTTCTACTGAAGAAACACTTAAAAGCTGAAAAATATCAATATGGAAGACAAAGACATGGAAATTATGATAATTTCTGGAATTTATTATGAAAAGGAATTTTTTTGACTCTGGCAAACTTACCCTGGAGTTTTTTTTCTTAATTATTTGTCCATTGCTTTATGTGAAAGAAACTTTTGCAACTAAGATTAATAAAATGTTTTCTTCAGCTATCAGTAAAGATGGATTAAGACCGACAAATCTGGATACATTATCTACTGAATAAGAATGTGTGAAAAGGGGGCGCCTGGGTGGCACAGCTGTTAAGCGTCTGCCTTCGGCTCAGGGCATGATCCCGGCGTTATGGGATCGAGCCCCACATCAGGCTCCTCTGCTATGAGCCTGCTTCTTCCTCTCCCACTCCCCCTGCTTGTGTTCCCTCTCTCGCTGGCTGTCTCTATCTCTGTCAAATAAATAAATAAATAAATAAATAAATAAATAAATAAATAAAATCTTTAAAAAAAAAAGAACGTGTGAAAAGGATCAATTTGGATGAGATCATGTACTAATTTGCAGAAGCTAAGGTGTAAAACCAGAAACTGTCATATTATTATTCATTACTGCATCCAATATGTAGGTATACATTTTCCCCCTTTGTCTAAAAACATAACTAATGTCTTAAAATTGTTAATTATTACATTTTTCTTTTTTAACATTATCTTATTTTTAATTATTTGTTAACTAGCATGATTACATGTATGATATTTCAATAAAGGAAAATTTCAGTTTGCATTTTCTTCCCCTCTTCCAGTTAGTACTATCTCTGGCTAATCTTTTCATTTCACTATTATTATTTAAAATAAATCTGTTGTTGTATGTAAGAGGTAAATGTTAAAAAAAAAAACTGCTCTGACTTTCAAGTATGCTGGGAACTTCAGCAGTGAGGTTAACTTGGTTGCTAAAATGTTGAGCTAGGAAGGTAGAGATTTCAAAGAATACCAATGCACAGAGAAGGAATTATAAGAACAAACCAACCTGAATTCAGAAAGAAAGAACCAAAGTGAGCTATGGCAGGATCTTTCATTTCTTACTTGAGGTCCCACCTCTATATGAATGATTATCTCCAGGACCCTGTCTTTCTGATGGTGTCATGCTATTTCCTTCTACAGTATAAAACTTTTGGGAATCTTGTTCCAGTAACCAACTGGCTTTAGGTTGCCCACCTACAAATGTGCAGGTCTCTAATTTTTGACAATTGAAATCATTTGGTAAATATAGAATATTAATAAATGAACAAAAATATTTAAGTTAATGATGGGTCTTGCTTTTAATCATGACTAAGGGAAAATTGGGTGCCTAGGTGGCTCAGTCAGTTAAACGTCTGCCTTCAGTTCAGGTCATGAACCCAGGCTCCTGGGATAGAGCCCCACATTGGGCTCCTTGCTCAGCGGGGAGCCTGCCACTCCCCCTGCTTGTGCTCTCTCTCTCTGTCAAATAAATAAATAAAATCTTTATATTAAAAAAAGGAAAATTAATGGAAGATTTAAAAAAAACAGATTGTTGATGTGTCTATGAGTGAGTTGTTGATAATAGTTTCTAATTGAGAATTGCTCTCTATATTCCAGCAAGGTGGGACAGATTCATTTAACATCTCCTTTGAAGACCTGGAGATGCTTCATAAAGGGTCTAATGTGGTGGGTAAGATGCTGAAGACACCCATCTCCTATCTCAGAAGCTACCTGAGTTACTTAAAAAATAATCCTAATACTTGGCTAGGTTTTAGAAGAGCTAATGAATATAAACAAACAGGCTTGTCAGCATCTGGGAGGAATCGGCTGAAAGAATTTGCTAAATCCACAAAACAAGTAAATCTTTGCTTAAGACTTGCACATGCCATTAATTAAACATTTTTATCACGTGGCATGTTTTGTTGTTATTGTTGTTATTTTTTTTTAAGGGAAAAGAAACATCTTCTATTATGTGAACAGGTCTATAAATAATGAATGGATTATCCAATTTTAGCTGAATGTTAACAAATCTTAGCCAGGTCTTTCAGAAACACAGTGCCTTTTACTGCCTGTCATTAAAAGAAAAGGGTTTTAGCATTTTGCTAAAGGAGCCAACAAACAAGAGAGGGAACATAGAAGCTAGAGAGCATAGGTTAAAAGGCAAACCACTGAAACATTATTCCATATCTGAAATATGTACCGGTTTCTTTCTTCCAAGGTCTAAGTACAGAGCTTAACTGTGAACTGTCATCAAGGAAAGTCCAGAGACTGTTTTAAGCGCTATAAGGCATACGAGTTAAGTTCCTTGAGGACAAAGATTAGGCTAGGTAGTTCTCAATCATATGCTCTATTACTTATCATCATCAACACCTTTGCTTGCCCGAGTCAATTGTCTTGTTCTTGACAGAAGCTTAATGGTAATTCTAATAACCAATAAATAAATGTATTCACCATGAACTGTGCATTGTGCTAAACACTTTAAATACTTTGTCTTATTTAGTTCTTACAACAAACCTATGAGTTAGGCAGGACTGTTATGCTCCTTTAACAATTCATGAGAAACAGTTGCTTCATAAGCTTGCACCAATTAAGAAAACCTTTAGATCTAAGAATCTGACTCAGGATTCACAAATAAGCCGATCTAACTTATCAATACTTGGCTTCCATTTATTATATAACAGTCAATAAATATTTTTCCCACTGCTCCTCAATGTCCACCCCAGTTGCCCAGAACTTCCCACACTGATCTCTTGATTGAGTCAGTTCTTCCATTTTCCCTCAATTTTCTCACTACTCTTAGAATTCAGAACAAGCATCCTTATTTATAAACTATGGCTTAGAAATGTCCTATTAAATGGTAGTTCTAGACCGTTAGAAAAGTCTATACTCTTATGTTAATACCTGCCAGCTAATATGGCAAGATGGTAGCAAGAACTTTCTTAAAGGAAAGTTCTGGTGTTGGTCCTCATTAATGTCACTTTTATTTATTTACGGATTCTTACAGGTAACAACTTGAATTATTTAAAACAATGTAATGAGGATTACTTAATGCAACGTGAAATGTCACAACTCTAAGTCTACACGGTTTGAACTCATGTACGTCACGGTTAGTATAATTACTAAAACACTAACATTTTATTGGAACCTAACATTTTCTTGAATGCTTACTATACACTAGTGAGCACTTTACATTAATTAAATGATCTAATCCTTTTAAAAACCTAAAATCCTAGTACCTTCTTAAATACAAAGCTAAGGAAGTAAGACACAAAGACAAGGCCAGCCTGTAGTGAATACCCTCAGGAATAAGATAATTTCCGAGCTGTGGGAGCACTGGTGACTGGCTGCTCACAGCTGAGTTTCTCTCTGAGCAATGTCCTCAGCAGAGAAACCGTAAAGCCCAAAGTCCTGTCCCTTCCTGAGAGGTAGCCTACAGCCAATGCTTTTGCTTAGCGCCCAGGATATACTGCAGAAAGACAAGGGAAGGTTGAGAATGATCAATCACCAGCTGAAAGGGAAGTTAGAGGATCTCATTGGCAGCATATGAAGAGATTTACCTCTTGAGCCTGAAGTGGGAAAACTGAGGCTCCCTTTCAGGACTTAATTTTAAGAGTAGTAGAGCTCCAGAGAAGGTCGATTTATCAGCCTGAGCTAATCTGCTGTGCAGCTGTAGTGGACCTAGTTTGAAAGAAATGGGATCCTGAGACTTGGCACAGGGGTATCTGGGTCTATGCACTCAAAGACCTTGAAACCACTAACACAAACCTCTAAACATTCTTCACTTGCAGAAGCGGCCCGTTCCTCCCAGTTCAAGACCAGAGCTCTTCCCTTGTCTGAAGAAAATTCAGAGGCCCTGCCTTGCAGGATTTACCTCCGCCTCCCTCCCCCTCCCATCAGATCAAAAGCTAGAGTCAAATCACCATATAACCTGGCCAGAGAACTGCTGGATCTTCTAAGGAAGAAAGGGGTTATATCCTGAAGGAGCAACAGGATACAACCAACATGTAGCAGCTGGAGCCAGAAGAAAACATATGGGACGGGATTCTGAGGATGCTAGATTAACAAGGAGAGAACACAGAACTGGATAATGGAGTTTATTGATATGTGAGCACTTTCCCGTGACACCGGATTTAATACCTGGTAAGGATTTCAAGAGATGTTGCCAACGTGGTAGGATAACTCTTAAAGAATCTTTTAAGAGTGATATAGAAATTCCATAACTGGTTAGAGCTAGAATAAGAGATGGTACTCAAAGAAAGAATCAAAGACTTGGGGAACGAGCATATTCTAATGGATATATATTTAAAGTTGGAAGATACAACAATTGAGTGATTCAGCAGGAGAGCCCACAAGGCATTCACTGTACTACAGTGATAGGGAATGTGCTAGAGAAAAGAATCATTAAATATCATTGAGAAGCTCAGTGGTGGCTGTCCTCCACAGGCCAGGGCTTACAACAGAAGATGCTGTTACACAGCTGGATTCGGTAATAACAATAGTAGAGGCTAGTTGGTAGAATTTTCATTAAAAGCGAGGTCGGCACAAATACCATAATGAGCATATTAGTCTGCTCAGGATCCATAATAGAATACCATGAACTGGGTAACAGAAATTCATTTTCTCATAGTTGTTAGAGACAGGAGTCCAAAATCAAGGTAAGAGCAGAGCTGGTTTCTGGTGAAGTCTCTCATCCTGGCTTGCAGGAAGACTCCTTCTGTGTTCTCACATTGCCTTTTCCTCTGTGCATACACAATCCTGCTATCTCTTTCTTTTCTCCTAAGGATACCAGTCCTATCACATTAGGGCCTGACCCGTGTGACCTCATTTAACATTAAGTTTCTTAAAAGCCATTATCTTCAAATATGTTCACATTGGAGGCTAGGGCTTCAACACATGAATTTAGAGGGAACACACTTTTGTCAATAACAATAAACATCTAGGTTAGCAACTATGAAAGTGGTGAATAGGGCATGGCAACCTGGTAGGCCTGTTCAGATTCTGGAGGTAGCATATTTCATAGTTAGAATACTGTTATGACCTTTCCAGGTGATACAAAAGATTACCAGCTGAGACTCAAAGTACGAAGGGGGTCTCCAATAGGTTTAAGCTACTGCATAAGTAGTTCTGCTACTTGGGCTATAAATGCTGAAGATCCTATGGTATTAGAAATATCTATGATGGGAAAAGATGTCATATGGAGTTTTGGGGAGGCTATAATAGGACAATCAGAATATAGGGTGGGGCAGCACCAGTGGTATTCTGAAATCCTGACAAATAGGCTTCAAGTAACTTTGTGTCCATAATTATCTATCATGAACTGGGTTCTATCAGACCCGCCAAGTCAAAGATACAAGTAATACCTCCGGGAGAGGATATAAGTAAGCTGCACAAGCAGGTGGTCCAGCCCTCATATCAACCTTCAATATTACATGGGTTCCTCTCCTTTAGCTCACTTCTGTGGCTACATGGGGGAATCACTTATGACCAGCTGACAGAAGAGGAACAAAGCCAAGTTTCAGCCACACTCAATGGTGACGTTAAAAGGGAAAAAGGAGGTAAAATACTCCCAGTGCTCAAAGCTTTAGCCAGTGTACTTTTTCCCTCTTTACATGGATAAAGAAGTGTCCTGGGGGAAGAATATACACAGTGACAATGGACAATGACAAATAATTTGTTTTGTTGCTCAGGACTTAGAATAAAAATGATTGAAAGATTGGGAACAAAGAACTCAAATAAGAGGAATGTGGAGGGACCCATTAAGAGTAGGCATGAAGTGCAAGTATCCTGATGATCCTGATGTCACGCGTTAATGCCTACACCAATCAGAGGACATCTGTAATAAAAGAGACACCAAACAACTGAGTAGACAAAATAACTTGGCCAGTCTCTATATTTGGTCACCCTGTGCTAGCACAATGAACTTACAAAGTAGACATGGTGGTAGAAATGGTGACTATACGTGAACTCAACAGCATGACTTTAACTCATCAAGGCTGTCTTAGCTACTGCTAATGCCAAATATCCAAATCTCCATTAACAAAGACCAATACTGAGCCTCCAATATGACATCCCCTCTCAAGAAGACCAACCAACCAAAAAGCAAAACGAAACCAAACCAACCAGCCACTTGATGACTTGATGACAAGTTGATTACAACTGGACTTTCACCCTAGAAAGTACAAAGATTCATCTTGTTTAGAATAAACACACGAGCTGGATATGGATTTGTCTTTCCTACTCTCAGGGCCTCAACCAGCACTATGATCTTAGGGATTACAGAGTGTTTCATCCTCCGGCACAGGACTGTGCATAATATCATTTCAGTCTAACAATCCTACTTTACAGCAAAATAGATGTGACCATGGACACATGACTGTGGGATCCATTAGCCTTATCACATACTATACCACCCAGAAGCTTCTGTGATGCTTTTTTTTTTTTTTTAAAGATCTTATTTATTTATTTGAGAGAGAGCGGACAAGCAGGGGGGAAAAGAGGGAGAAGGAGAAGCAGACTCTCTGCTGAGCAGGGAGCCTGATGCAGGGCTTGATCCCAGAACACAGAGATTATGACCTGAGCTGGAGGCAGATGCTTAACCAACTGAGCCACCCAGGTGCCCCTCTGTCATGCTTTTTAAAGGCATTATTGAAATGTGTGCTAAAGATAAAGCACCATTATCAAAGATGCAGAATACGTACAAAATTATAGTTTTTTGTCCTCAGTAGGGAAATGCACTAGAAATCAAGGAGTGAAATTAAAGTAGTACTGTTTACCATCAGTCTCGGTGACACTTTGGGAGAATTTGTGCTTCTCAACTTCGCAACTCTGAACTTTGCAGTTTTAGAGACCGTAGTTCCCAGAGGGAAATACTTTCATCATAGGCAGAAGAAATGTCTCAATAAATTTTAAGTCATAGTTGTTGCATGTTACTTTGGTCTCCTTATACCAAGAGATCAATAAGAAAAGGGTGGAGGAAGGAGTAATTGATTCCGATCAGTTACCTGCTTTAGGGTAGCTTTTTTTTTTTTTAAGATTTTATTTATTTATTTGACAGAGAGATAGAGACAGCCAGCGAGAGAGGGAACACAAGCAGGGGGAGTGGGAGAGGAAGAAGCAGGCTCATAGCAGAGGACTGATGTGGGGCTCGATCCCCTAACGCCGGGATCACGCCCTGAGCCGAAGGCAGATGCTTAACCGCTGTGCCACCCAGGCGCCCCTAGGGTAGCTTTTATACACTATAAAGAAGGAAGAATATGTTAGACACCCAGATCACCTACTATAATGCCTCTTGCTAAATTTGATAGTAAATACACAAGAGTAGTGGCCATGGCCTAAGGAAAGCATGGTCACCAAGGGCTCAGATCCCTCAAATTTGATGAGGGTATTTGTCACCCCATCAAATTAGCTTTGATACCATCAGAAGTGTTAGCTGAGGGTGCAGAGAATTGAGAATGGATAATAGGGAAGAGGCACAGTGAGTTTAATTGTGTCTTCAAGTTCAGCTGCAGTACCAGGGCCTATAGTTATCCCACTCAACTTTCTCTTCTCAATGTCCTTAGTAAAAGAGAACAACAGAATCCTAATTGTGCCATTACCACGAGCTATATGAAACAGTGGATCTGAGTGTACACGTGGTGGACCATACAGAACGCTGTATGCATCGCCAAGTTCTACCTTCACAACTAATGTACGCATTCCACCGGCTGTTGGGAAGAGTTGACAGCTGACCACTATCAGCTGAGACCTTCTTGGGGCTTTTCCTCAGCTGGAAAGAGATCACCTAGCTCCAAAATAGAATCATCTCCAGGAACTGCTTGGGTCCAATGACCAATCAGTATAGAGATATGAATGTTTGGCACCCCTGCCTCACGGAGTAATCCCAGTAAGTCATTCTAACTCCCAAGCAACCTGTGGGACTCTGTTTTACCTGCATCATATCGATTCAACGCCTCCTCCTGCCTCACCCTACTCCTTTACTCCCCTACGTGTTTTGATTCAATGGTGCAATCATATCCCTGTATCAGAATCTGGTTCCCAGGCAATCCCTCTAAAACAGAGGCAGAGGCACAACTGTAGCCCAGGCAATCTAAATCCAGAGCCTGTGCTGACTGCCATCTAAGGAGTAGGCTAAATGTCTTCTTTCTCCCCACTGCCCATTCAGTTTTGACCCCAAGCCCCTTCTGTGACATTCTTTTTATGTTTAGTGGTGCAATAGATATAGTTTATTTTTCTCTGGTAGGGCCCACAGGTTGCACTGATTTCCGAACCCAGCACTGAAAAGCATTTAGGGACAAATAGGGATGTTATAACTTCCAGCTGAACCCTCTTGTGTGTAATGACAGTAAAAGGCACCCTTCCATCTGGCTGGTTGATCTACTGCCAGCATCTTTGACCTCTCTGGAGATGGAGCAAATAATTGTAGACAGCTTTATGTCGCCGTGTTATCACCATTAGACAATGTCTTATGTCATACTTCCACAAGCCAGAGATCAGTGATGGGGTCTTTGCATGTAAAGGGTGCCTGCTCAGTCCTGACACTGGGCTTATCATACACGCACATTTGAGAGTTGAAGGAGTTCTTCTTCATACATAGCCGAATTAGGGGTTTTTCCATAGTAGAAGAGAACAACAGAATCCTAACGGTGCCATTCCCACAAATTATATGAGACAATTGGATCTGAGCGGTACAAGTATTTCTCTGATGGCTTTGAGAATGGTATAGTAGAAAAACAAAAACAGGGTTTGAAGTTGAAAAGACTGGTTCTAACTCTACCCTCTGCTTGGGTGGCCCTGAGCGAGTGGGTTGATCTCATTCTGCTTCACTTTTCCGTCTTCTGCAATGGTGCTGGAGAACAAGGAACAGTTCTTGGATTTTCAGATAGCTTTTACCCATTTTGGCAAGGCCCTATTTTCTGCCTGTTTGAAGAAAACCACAGAGACCCCTTCCAGACAGAATAAGGCATTTTTTTTCATATCTGCTCTAAAGGAAGCAAAAATAAATGTTCCTAGCTAGCGTGGGTGCAAATTTCTCCAGACCACAACACTTCCCCAGGTGTTTATATTCTGCTTTATCATCTCAAGTCAGTGGCTTTTCTAGATATAGAAAATAACAGGACCCTTGTAGTAGGCACTCATGTGCCTGAAGGATTAGCTGGAGGACATGGCCCAAAAGTGTGAGCACAAGGTTCCACTTATTATGTTGAAAAGGGGAGGGGTGTGTGTGTGTGTGTGTGTGTGTGTGTGTATGCATGTGTGTGTTGGAGGGGGTCAAAGGACAATGCTAGAATTGCCTATCAGGCATTTTTCTGAATATACACCAATATTTAACTCCAAAACACTTCCTCCTATGGGAATTTCATTCTGATACACATTTATATATCCTCAGCTCTACATTTCTCCTTTTTTCAAAGTGCTTGAGAAAACAAAACAAAATACTGATTGAATCCATAATCAAAAAGCTCCTAACAAAGAAAAGCCCAGGACCAGATGGCTTCGCTAGTGAATTCTACCAAACATTTTTTTTTAAAGATTTTATTTATTTATTTGACAGAGACAGAGACAGCCAGCGAGAGAGGGAACACAAGCAGGGGGAGTGGGAGAGGAAGAAGCAGGCTCATAGCAGGGGAACCTGATGTGGGGCTCGATCCCATAACGCTGGGATCACGCCCTGAGCCGAAGGCAGAAGCTTAACCGCTGTGCCACCCAGGCGCCCCTCTACCAAACATTTAAAGAAGAATCGATGCCAGTCCTTCTCAAACTCTTCCAAATAATTGAAGAGGAAGGAACTCATCCAAATTCATTTATGAGACCAACATTACCTTATACAAGAGCCAGGCAAAGACATCATAAGAAAACTATAGGCCAATATCCCTGATGATTACAAATGCAAAAATCCTCAACAAAATACTAGCAAACCAAATCCAACAGCGTATTAAAAGGATCATACACCATGACCAAGTGGGATTTATCTGTGGGATGCAAAGATGGTTCAACATATGAAAATCAATTAATGTGATACACCATATTAACAAAATAAAGGCTAAAAACTGCATGATTGTATGAATAGGTGCAGAAAATGTTTGCCAAAATTCAATACTCTGTCATGATAAAAAGCTGGCAATAAACCAGGAATAGAAGTAAATTGTGTTAATGTAATAAAGGCCATATATGAAAAACCAACAGCCTGTATCATTAATAGCTAATATCTACTTTGAAAAAATTAAAGTTTTTCCTCTCAGATCAGAAAAAGACAAGGGTGCCACTTTCACCACTCCTATTTAATATAGTACCAAAGTCCTAGACAGAGCAATTAGCAAGGAACAGAGATACAGGGCATCCAAACCAGAAAGTAAGAAGTAAAATTGTCCCTGTTTGCAGACAATAAGATCCTATATAGAGAAAACACTAAAGAGTCCACCAAAAAACTGTCAGAACTAAACAATGAATCCAGTAAAGTTGTAGGATATAAAATCAGCATATAAAAATCACTTGTGTTTCTATACACTAACAATGAAGTACCTGAAGAAGAAATTAGAAAGACACTGCAATTTACAATGATATAAAAATACTTAGGAATGAATTAACCAAGGGGCTGAAAGAGCTGTACACTAAAAAGTGTGAAACATTACTGAAAGAAATTAAACAAGATACAAATAAAATGGAAACACATGTTTATGGATCAGAAGACTTAATATTGTTAGAATGTCCATACTACTCGAAGCAATCTACAGATTTAATGCAATTCCTATCAAAGGTCCGGTGGCATGTTTTACAGAAATAGGAAAAACAATTTAAAATTCATATGGAACCACAAAATGTCAGGAAGAGCCAAATCAATCCTAAGAAGTAAGAACAAAGCTGGAAGCATCACACTTCTTGATTTCAAATTATATTCCAACGCTACAGTAATCAAAAATGTATGGTACCAGCCTGAAAACAGACATACAGAACATTGGAACAAAACAGAGATTCCAGAAATAAATCCATGCAAGTACAGTCACCTGATCATCAACAGGGTGCCAGGAATACACAATGGGGAAAGGATCATCTTTTCAACATATGGTGTTGAGAAAACTGGATATCTCCAGAAAAAGAATAAAATTAGACCCTTATCTTATATACATAAATAAATTCAGCATGGATTAAAGACTAAAATATAAGACCTGAAATGACAAACTCCTAGGAGAAAACGAAGGGAAATTTGTATAATACTGGCCTTGGCAATGATTCCATGGACATTGCAACAAAAACACAGACCAAAAACAAACAAAAAAACAACAAACCAAAACAAAAAACCAAAAAAACAAAACAAAAACAAAAATAAATGAGTGGGACTACAACAAACTAAAAAGCTCTGTACAGGAAAGGAAATAATCAAGAGTGAAGAAGCAACCTACAAGCCGGAGAAAATATCTGCAAATCGCATTTATGATAAGGAGTTAGTCTTCAAAATATATAAGGACTTCTACAATTCAACAGTCAAAAAACTAATAATCCAAATACAAAATGACCTGAGGACTTGAGTAGGCATTTTGCCAAGGAAGACGTACAAATGACTAAAAGGTATTTAAAGGAAAAAGAGGCTTAACTTCACTACTCATCAGGCAAATAACAGTCAAAACCACACTGAGATAACACCTCACACAAAGGACAGTAAGTGTTGGCCAACCTGTACAGAAATTGGCACCCCTGTACACTGTTGTTGGGAATCCAAAATGGTGCTGATGCCAAGGAGAACAGCGTGGAGGTTTCTCAGAAAATATATAAAGAGCTACCATGTGATCCAGAAACCTTAGTTCTGGGTATTTGGCCAGAAAAATGAAAATTGGGATTTGAAGACATATTAACACTCTTAGGCTCATTGCTGCACTCTTCACAATAGCTAAGTTCTGGAAACAACCTGAAACTGCAGAGAGATGAATGGATAAGGAAAATGTGGTATATTCATCCCATGGGTACTAGTTAGCCTTAACATGAAGGAAATCCTGCAGTAGCAACAGCATGGATGTACCTTGAAGGCAGTAGGCTAAGTGAAATAAATACTACATGATTCCACTTATAAGATGCATCTAAACTAGTCAAATTCATAGAATCGAGGAGTGGAATGCTAGTTGCCAGGGGCTTGGGAAAGGGGAGAAGGGGAGCTCTACGGTTCCGCTCACAAATTGTAACTACAGTTAACAACGATGTATTTGTACACTTAAAATATAAGAAGGTCAATCTCCTTTTTAGTAGTGTTACAATAATAAAATTAAATTAAGCAAAAACAAAGAACAAACAAAAACCCTGGGATCTAGAATTTAGGATTCAAAACCTTTAGAATCCAAGCTGTATTATTGTTATTTTAATTTATCTTTGACCATTATGGTATTCTCTCTCTGAACCGTAAGTTTATATGTGTTAATAATTTGGAACATAAAATGTTTGTAGGTTTTTTTGATTTGTTTCTCCTCTTCTTGCCCACCCTTCTCCTGCTCATCTGGGTTTCCTGAGCAGAAACCACTGCTGAGAGATGGGCTAGAATACGGGGGCCCTATTCTTGATCATCCTACCCACCCAGTCACAGACTCTTAAAATTCTGGGACTGAAGTTTCGTGACATAGTTTACCACTGAAGCAATGCTCAGTTCAGTGATTAAATACCAGAAAAGAAAGATATAAAGGGGCAAGTCATTTCATTAAACAATAAAGCTGTCTGGTTAATATATAATGAAGAGGAGTATTTGTTCATTACAGATTCAATCTCATCCTCCTTCCTACCTGCTCCCAGCACCTGCTCACAAACAGGCTTCCTCTCTCCTGCACCTCCCTGGCTTTCCTAATAATATTTCCAAAGGGGGCTCAAACTGATTAGGACTCACATGTTAATAAATCCATAGATCAGGAGTACATTTAACTCACTTATTCCTGCTTAGAGGCACGATGCAATTACCAATGTACTAGAACTTCATCCCATGAGGAAGAGACTAGTAATGAAAATTCTGAGCTAGGAGAACTTCTTTGCAAGATACAAATGAACAAGTGTCTTATTACAGCTACACATGCAGAAGCCGATCCCCTCAAACACACTGAATAATCCCACGTAAATCCTGTATGGGGCCCAGGTCTGAATGATAGTAAGCGGTAGGCCTGGAAGCCAAAGCCAGATCTATTTAAACCCAAAGGCCATGGTTCCTTGCAGAATATCAGTCTGCCCAGTATCTTATAAACTCACTTAAATTTGGTCCATAGATGTTTCTGCTCGCTATTGAAGTCCCAACTCCTAACTCAGTGCCTGATACTTAGGAGACTTCCAATAAATAGCCATTCAATGAATGAATACTTCTGTACACATGAGTATCTCCTGAAGGGGGCACCATGACCTTCTATCAGGAGAGGCCCTCCATAATCATCAGCAGAAACTTGTGTTTTTGGATTTGGCAAACACATAACCAGATATGGACGTGGATCGAACTTTCAGTGTTGTCACTCCCACCCCGTATTTCAGGTTAGGAAGCTGGACCACAGAGAGAGGAAGCAGCTTATCCGAAGCCTCATAACTAATTGATGAGCAGAACAGAATCTGATCTCAGGTTGTTTGGCTTTGTTTGGAAAAGGTTCCCTGTGCCTATTGAAAATGATGAAATGACGAGCGACCTTTCAACTAAGCGGTAGTGGTTGAGGTGATTTCTCGAGATATTTGATCAAAACCAAATTGTTGTAGTACAGTTATTTTTAATCTGTTTGTTTTTAACTTTTAAACTAGGTTGTAAATGAATTATGCCCCACCCTGACAATATCAGAGAATCTGACTTTGACTCTATATTTACCATTACCATTGAGTTTTACAGATATATTCTTATCTTTTCACCATGTTAATTGGCATCCTTTGCTTTCCACTTGAAGAATTACTGTTAGCATTCCTTGTAAGTGGTGATGAACTCCCTCAGCTTTTGTTTGGCTAGGAAAGTCTTTATTTTCCCCTCATTTCTGAAGGACAGCATTTCCAGGTAAAATATACTGGGTTGGCAGGGTGTTTTGTTTAATGTGGAGAAAACAGAACCCTCGTGCACTGTTGGTGGGAATGTAAATTGTCACAGCCACTGTGGAAAACTGTATGGAGGTTCCTCAAAAAATTAAAAATATAACTACCATATAATCCAGAAATTCTACTTTTTGCTGTATATCTGAAGGAAATGAAATCCATATCTCCAGTGAGCTATCCCTATCCCTGTTGGAGGAGGTAATCAAGAGGATATGACTTCTGGTGGACCCCCACGCTGGACCTGGGCATTCAGGAGGCTCCTCACCCCCTTCCCTGACCTTGGAATGTATGCTCTGCCCACCATGCGCATAGCTGGAGATCTTTCAAGGATGCAGCCTTAAGGAAGTAATGCGTTGTTAAGATCATCTGAATTGAATGCTTGACTGAACTCAGTTAAGGCCCCTATATAATCTTTAAGGTTCTGGTGGGTGAGGAGGGAGATCTGCTTGTCTTGTGGCCACACAAGAAACCTCGCATGTAAATTCCCTTGGTTATTAAACCTGCCACCTACCAGTCTGAAGTGGCTCAACTCTTTCTTTGATCTCTCCTTGCCCTCCGTGTACAGGGCTGTGTTTCAGATTTCGCCGAGTTTGCAAGCCAACAATCCACATGTCCATTGTGGCATTATTTACAAAAGCAAAGATGTGGAAACAATTTAAAATGACATCGACAGATGATTGGGTTAAAAAAAAAAGTGGTATATATATATATACAACAGAATATTATTCAGCCATAAAAAAGAAGGAAATCCTGGCATTTGCAACCACATGGGTTAACCTTACAGGTACCACTCTCAGTGAAATGAGTCCAATAGAGAAAGACAAATAAGATATGATCTCTTATATATGCAATCTAAAAAAACACCCAAAGTCATAGAAAAAAACAGAAGAGTGATTACCAGCAGTGGGGAAGGGGCATGGGTAAAGGTGGTCAAAAGTATAAACTTCTAGCTTTATAACAAATTATCTGGGAATTTAATGTACAGCCTGGTAACTATAGTTAATTATACTGTATTATATATTTGAAAGTTGCTAAGAGAGTAGATCTGAAAGTTTTCATCAAAAGAAAAAAATATGGCTATGTGAGTCATGGATGTTAACTAAATTTATTGTGGCAATCATTTCACAATAAACACAAATGTCAAATAATTATGTTATATATCTTAAACTGGGGAAAAATGAAAAGGTGTAAAAGAAATAGAAAAAAAATATATATATAACCCATCCTACGGCAAAGACACCAACCAATTGAAATAAATGCTGCCCAGTACATGATGTCACACTGCTCAGAGCAGGAACACCAGCCTCGGTATGTGTGTCCGTGGTCTCTTTACTTTACATCTTCCTGTTCCTTTTCTGCACAGGTTGGTTAGTTCATCTGTAAGGACTTATTATCCTTCACTCACTCGTTATCTCTCCTCTCATGTAATCAAGGGGAAAGGCAGTAACAAAATACTATATGGGAAGAAGAAAGGCAGTTCCAGAGGCTACCGAGATGCTGGGACTAGGGCTGAATCTTGACGAACCCATTGCATAAGGAGATGCCAATGATGGCTTTTAACCAGCATGAGAGTGACAGGGAAGCTTCTGGGGTGCCATGGAAAACCTTGCAGGCAACTTGAAGTCCATTAGTAGATTCCAACCTTGCTGAATACCTCACCACCTGTGCATCCCAGGAAACGAACATCTTTGGGGCACAGAATGTTGAGATACAAAGGTTGGATTTGAATACCTTCCCTTCTAGGTATGTACTTTGGCTCTTTTCTAATTGACCAACACACTGGCTGCCCTCATGGTAGACTAAAAGGACTTTTAATAATATGAGACATTACATTGACATTGCTCTGCAAACACACAATATGCAAAATAACCATCATTTTCCATGAGAAGTAACGGAGCGAGCTCGTGAGTTCAACAGATTACAAAAGGAAGCTAATCCCACCAGTCTGTCTCATTCATTCTGGTCACTTCTCACAGTGAGTCACAGGCGAGGCTCAGAAATGATAGTTGTTCTCCAGGCCTGACCGAGCCTGGACTTCAAGAATGGGTCTTGCTGTGTATGTGAACAGACCTCACCACAGGACCAGTGCACAGATGGCTGCACACCTGAAAAAATGAAAATTTCAAACACTGCAGGGAAGTAGCTCTAGGGCCTTTACCTCATTAGACTATCTTATCAATTAGGAAAAATAAAATATAATAGCAAATGTTGAATTCCTTCACATGGGGCATGATTTTTTTTTTCCCCATGCCAGAGAAGGCTGATTACAGGTTGGGAACTGGGCTGCCTGGCTTACATCAGGACAAAGGAGAACAGAGGAAAGTTTAGGATTAACATGGATAAGAAAAAAGCACTCTCTTCAGCTGGCTGCACAGAAAGAGTGAAAATGTTTGAACATCACGAAGATTCTTTCAACACCTGTATGGTGACTCTTGATACAGTTGTCAGGAGTGTTTGGAAACCAATATGATGACTCTTCTCTCACCAACATCATGAGACAATTTAAGGAGAACTTGACGTCTCCACTGAACGAATGCCTCACTCCTGATAGAATCTATTTTTGTTTCGGTTTTTATTTTTATGGGGAGTATCTTGTCAGTCCCAAAGGATGTTGACCTCTTTGAGAACTAAGTCCAGGTTTTAATAGTTTTTTTTTCTTTTGATAAAAACTGGTTGAGTAGCCTTAAAAGAAATTTTCTCTCAGAAAAACTGCAACCCTAAATCAACATGCTGATTAATTGGAATATCAGAAACATAAAATTTAATCTTTGGAAGGGACTATGAAAAATCATTAGGTGTGGTGTAAGTGCCTGACCCATTAGCTTTTTTGATTGTAAGGTAAGTGCCTGACATTAAGCTTTGACTGCGAAAGCATCCATTTCAAAGACATGCATCTCCAGCAAACACCTCCTGGCCACAGGACTCCCTGAGGAGCCATTGCAGTCCAAGCATGAAGTTCCCCTTTTAGAAAGTCTTGAGGGCCTAGAAAACTGGCCGCTTGCTTTTCCCTTTCTGTGTTCTAATTCCTGCTCTTACATTTTAAATTCCTCAATAAAAAGTGGAACCATGAGACCCTAGGCACCCCACCCTCGACCCCTATAAGAAGGCAGAACCCTATGTCTGCTCTCTGTATCGCTGTCTCTTCAAGCAAGCTCACTGTGTACCCCAGGCAGCCATGTGCCCTCCAGAACCTGTAAGTAATAAACCGTGCTTTTTCAAAGTTCCCTGATCTTGTTGCTGGGATCCATTGTGCAATCATTATTAGAACCACAAGGGCCAGTGCAGTGACTACAGTGGTTCCAGTTGAGCAAATGTCCATGGGGGTCACTTTGGGCCCAGGTGAGTGTCCTGAGGCATCACTCTCCATAGGCTGAGATCAATACAAAACACCAGGCCACCTCTTCCTCAGAGTTCGAATGCTCTTTAAAGAGACTTCAGGATACCTGTATCCCTCCATTTCTTTGGTTCCCTCTGTGGTCAGAATGCAAATAACCCCCTCTTGATGCCATTTTCTTAAATTGTGGTAAAATACTCATAAAATTTACCATTTTAACCATTTTAAAGTGTATAATTCAATGCCATTAAATACTTTCACAATGTTGTGTAACCATCACCACTATTTAGTTCCAGAATTTTTCCATTATCCCATTTATTTTTAAAGCCAGACTCTTTATGACTCTTCCTCTCTCTTACTCTTTCTACCTTTCAATCTCTCCCTTCTCCTCCCACTCTTTCTCATTACTGAACTGATAGTCGGCAAGTATTAGAGGCTATCAATGAACCAAAGTGAGGCAGAATAGTACCAGACACGCAACCAGCAAGTATTTATTGAACACCTCCTGTTGGATAGTTCTATCATGATTATCAAATGGGGCTGGAAATCAAGATTGTAAATTCTAGTTCTAGTGTATTTAATAACTACCCTACCTGTACTAACTTCCCCCTGTTCAATAGATAGCAGAGAAATAATATATAAACTTAGCATTAATGACTCTTTGGGACTCTCAGGTCCACTGCAAGAATGAAATGTTATTATGTCTGTCCACTCCCTTTGAGAAGCTAAGTATAAGGTATTACCCGACCTCAGGGGGAAAACAGTGAAAGCTGTTTTGAACAAAAATTTCATCCTGTGGTCCTCTAGAGGGCGCCATATCCAAGAGGTGATTAACAGATACGCATAACATTGATGTTCTAATGAATTAACCCTAATGAGAAGTGAGATCATTAAATAGCTGGTTAGCATCGTATCAGAGCTGGTTTATAACTGGCACCCAAAAGATACATCCAAACTCTTTCATGTCTATTCTCCTTTATTATTTGACTTGATTTTTCTTTTTCTCCTCCAAACATGACTCATATTTTCAACCACACCATTAGGATTTGACAAGTCTTTGTTAAATGCCTGTCTTTGTAAATGAATGAATGAGTTGTGAATGTGTGAATAAGTTATTTGTAAGCTGAATGAGTTTTATAATGAAGCAATGAAGAGTTTGTGGTGAACTAAGTTTTTCAGTAATTTCCTTGGAGAGGAGGCACTGGCCTGTAAAAATTGGGAGATCGGGAGACACCATTTTTTTCCCCATCCCACTGCTGGAAATGGAAAACACTGGTTCTATGTGAATCTAGTCTGTGTGATGCTGCCTTGCCCCAAAAATGAACACTTTGTCTCTCTTCTGCCAATTCCAGGCAGAAAGGATTACTTTTATGAAGAACTCTTTGCTCCCTCTGCTGGCGGTATGGAGTACAACACATATATTGGAAGTCTCATTATTCATAATGGTATGAACATGGAAATCACGCGGGGCCTCTGGGATACAGAATTTATTTGGTTGAAATTAAGTGAAGAGTCTCTTACCAGCTGTAGCAAAATAATGGCAGAAAACAATAATTAACATGAAAATAATAATGGCTAATATTTGTCAAAACTGTGTTCCAAGCATAATTTCAGGCACTTTACACGCATTTTCCCATTGAGGAGATTTCTCTATGGCTGGTAATAGATTACTATAATTTGGGTTGGGGTGTGAAGTAAGGAGGAAGTCATTGCTCAGTCTCATAACAACAACAACAACAACAAAATGTTTTGTTTGGCATCAATTTTAGACTACCACCTTCAATAGAGATTCTATTTCAAACTTGAAGATTCAGAAATAAATACTTCCTAAAAGCCAAGTAGGGAACTCTCAGGTTAAAAGCCATTGTACAAGTATACCTAGTGAGCTTATTTTCTTGGGCTTTTTATTTGTTTTTTATAGTCAAGGGCAATCCTATACACCAGCCTTTCAATTTTAAGAGCCCAAACTTATGTTTAAATTGGTGCTTCAATCAAAATTCATCCAAGTTCTCAAAGCTCACATTGGAAAAGTTCCTAGATGGACCTCGCTGAGTGGAAACATTCTGCTGTTTATGTTTTGTTTTCCATCAACTTTTTATTTTTTTGCTCCAAAATGCAAAATGCTTTGGCAGGAGCTAGTGGAATCATGTTAATATATTTATGATGCAGAAATGTTTCGTTTTATAAATATTTTGAGAAAGGAATATGTAGTTAAGAAGACTGCATGGAGTATGAAAAGAACAGATTTGGGAATCAAGCAGATGTGGTTTTGAATCTTCGGTAACATGGGGATAATTATAAGATATAGAGCTGTTGAAAGTGTTGAAGATAATGGTGCCCAACTCAGTTCCTGGCAAATAGCAGGTGTATTAGTAAGGGTTCAACAAGAGAGGTGGATACATCCATATATAAATAGGTAAGCAGGCACTTGGGCAAGGATTTGACCTTAGACAATCATCATGGGAACTGGTTCAGCAATGTCTGTAAGACTGTTGTACTCATGACTGGAGCTAAGCTTGAAGTCCATAAGGCAGGAGGCAGGAAGGGCAGATGTTCGTAAAGGAGAACAAGAACAAACTAGAATGCACAAGCAAAAGTTGGAACTTAGGAGGACCAACCAAACCCTGTAACAGTTCTTATTGGCTGTGGCCTTGGTGGTGTGGGTGTCCTGCAGAAGCTAGACACACATGGAGCTTGTCATGGAGCTGAATACACATTGGGCCAGGGAGGCCGATAAGCTAAAGGAGGACAAAGGAAAGGTGGGACTAATGGTACCCATTCCTGTCTCATGCCAATAAGGTAAGCAAGCCAATAAACAGCAGTGTGTATGACCATCAGATAGTTGCTCCTTTGCTTCTTCCCTCCAAATCTCACAAAAAATAAAATCTCTTTTTTTGGCCCACCCAAATCAGAAACCTACAAAAAAAGAGAATTTTAGAGATGTGATTCAGTCTAGCCAAGCAGACATATTACAAAGCAACCACAGTACCAGCCCATTAACTGCAAGCTACTGGTATCTCTGCATTACTCATGAGGTACCCTTGTATTTAAAAAAATTAACTATAGCTAACATTATTTAGTTGCAGAGCTTTATTTGGTGTCTAGTAATGGGGGAGATAAGATATAATCATGACAATAAAATACGTCGTAGCCTAAGAGAAATGGCAAACGTAGGTAGAAAACAGAATTCCACCTTGAATTCTAATGACCATTAATTGGTAGTGCTGGACAGTAGTTCTGGGTTGAGAAGGATTCTGAGCTGTATTCATTCAACAACCTTTTAGTGACTTTAGCCTACTTTATGTGAGACACTATTAAATGCTATGCTATAGCAGTAAATAGAAACATCAAAAAGCCCTGCCTTCATTCCAGTTAACGAAGAGAGCCAATACACCCATAAGTAAGCACAAAAGATAACAAATACATTTGAACTCAGCAGAAATAATGCTGTAATCTGCAAGTGATGTCTGGAGTTGGGAGTGGCAGCCCACTGGGTGGACATTGGTACTCTCTGGTTTAGAAGGGCAAGAGCAAGACAGTGATGCTGCTAGGAGTGTTCAGGAAGCACTGAGGTATGGGTAATGTTTGACCACTGAAATCTAGTCCATCTTTCAAGACTCAATTCAAAGTTTCTTTTCCACTTCAAGAAATCTCTCCTCTGAGAAACAAATATGGTGTGCTTCAGTTGATCAGAGTGGTTGAAGGAGAGGATCCATGTAAGTGTGGCAGGTGTAGGAGATGTGTCTGAAAAGAAAGACCAGGGTTAGGTTGAAGGGGACTTGAATGTAAGGCCTGTTACATAACATTTGTTTTTCTAAGTTGTGCAGTATGGATTTTTCCAGAGGCTCATAAAGCCAGCAGTGATAGGACCCATGTTGGAGTCCAATCCCCTTTCTCCATGTGAGGTTGATTGTGAAGATGAAAATCAATAAGCAATAAAGGTAGTTCTTGTTAAAACTAAATTGGAATGATTGATTTTCCTCTGGATCATTTAGATTCCTGAAATCGGTGGGCCTCATTATGGAAAGAGAAATATTTACTCTTCACTTAAAGTTTTATAACATAGAAAGGAACAGATAAATCCAAATATCACTGGGGGAAAATGCAAGAAAACCAGGTTTTTATGTAGCCATTTAAGGTAATAATGTGGCACATAAAGAGGGGTTAATGTGCCCTGACTTCTCTGAGAACAAATCTCATCATCAAAATAGAAGCTCAAATGCAGGTAAACTTGGGGATTGTGGTAGAGTTATGACTTAAAGTGAATTAATCCAATATCCTTAAAAGAAAGTTCGATGGATTCCTCCCCACCTCCAGAAGGCTCTACTCTGAGAAGTAAATGTGTTTGGGGGGATCACAAGTACATTAGACTGTCTGATGAAGAGTTTGTCTGGGGCACAGGTGGGAGACATGATTGAATAGGTTCTTCAAGTCATCATAGAACACACAAACATTACCTGGGACATGCAGTTTATGGTGCAAAGAACACCTATTAGTAAAATACAAATGCCATCAATAGCAAAAAAGAAAAAAGAAGGCTCAGAATCAATGATTTGCAAGAAAAGTGCTGGTTGACTGGGGTGGGTGGCTTTAGAAAAGTGGAAACATCAAGTTAGGTGGGTCCAGGAGGGAAAGGAAGGCTAAGTAACACCTCAAGTAATATAGATATTTAAATTCAACAGTCCTTCTTCTTCTTTTTTTTTTTTTAAGTAGGCACCATGCCCAGCATGGAGCCCAACATGGGGTTTGAACTCACAACACTGAGATCAAGACCTGAGCTGAGATCAAGAGTTCAATGCTTAACCAACTGAGCCACCCAGGGACACTAAGTCAAAAAGTCCTTTGAGACTGAAATTCTAATTTTTGAAAATTGAGGGCCAATATAAATGCTTTATCAGACAATTTTTATATGTTAGGTAATATATTTTCCCATTATTATATGATAATCCAAGTAACAATTCTAGTTCATATTTCTAGTCCCAGAACCTGGCATCCGGGCTTAGGACATTCAGTTTTCAGAGTAGGCCTGATCGCTGGGAATAATGTCAAGAGAATTTGGATTCCCTCCTGCAAATAAGCCCTAGTCTTTGGATCCTCTGACTGCTGCAATGCGGGATTGTTGATAACACAGGTACTCAGTATTGTATATGCTGATGCAGTCTAGAATTTATCTGGAGTAATATTTCAACAAGACTTTTTGAAAAAGATAAATTACATAGTTTTTTATCCAGATATGTATGTTCCATTATTCCTGGACAGGATATCTCGATAAATTTTCAGATCAATTTGTGGAAGGAGAAAAACAATTAAAGCACATGGTACCTGGTGAGAGTCTCCTGATTGATTGTTGAGAATATCTGGTCCCTTTGCCCAGGCAGTATCTACTATCCCTTCCTACATCAGCACCTCAATCTTCGTTTAGGGAACTCACTTTCTCTTCACATGAGCCAGTCCTTGGCTTCGGAAATCGACAAAGGTACGGGTTTGGACAATCAAAACACATCATCCCTTTGGGCACAGTGATTGCTTTATGGATAGGCCTGTGGCTCAAAGCCACTTCTGTGAAATTTACCCAAAAGTTCCAATGTGAGGTGCTCTCTTTCCACTGGATCACTTAAAAGGTTCAATATAAGCCTGAAGCTAGTTTGGCCACCTTGCTTGTCTGAGAATAAAGCCAGCACACTGGAAAACACAGTGAAGATATAGAAAAGAACACTCCATGATGATATTGAATGAGAATCTGACATTTGTGAACCAATGAATTCCACTTTTCGTTTAAGATAGACTGAATTACTTTCACTATAAATAGCAGATACCTAACTCAACTAATATACATATAAAGAAAATATGCATATAAAGAAAAAAATAATAATTTCTAATTGGTTAGAATCTTCTAAAAAATATCACTCATAAGACATTATCCAATTTCACTAATAACGAAGATTTAAGAGACACAAGCTTTGTTTAATTGATTTATCCAAGCCCTCATCATAATAGTATGTTAATAATAATGGCTAAGATTTAATGCTAATATTAAGGACAGGAATAGAACTCATTTATCTGGCAGTTCTTCAAAATCTGCAAAAAATGGTAATAATAACAGCAATAGTAATACCACTACTACTACTAATAATAATAATTTGGGGTGGATTCTAGCATAGATGCAACCCAAATTATTGGTCATTAATATTGGTTGTAAATGCAAAGGTTAGTAAGATTATTTACCATTTCTAAACATGTGAAAAGTTTCTCTTAACATGAAAATGTGCTTTTCACATTTTCCTCAGAACTTCCTTAAAAACTGAAAGCATTTTATAGCCCTTTTCACAGAAGAATAATACAATCTATATTCAGTAATTCAAACAATAATGATTAAATTAAGTTACTCCTCATATTGACATACCACTTATAACCAATGAGTTGCCCACAACTGTCTTTAAATACCTCTAATTTGAAAGTACAGTATAAGTGAATTATCACACTTCAGAGCCAAAGATAATTATATTCATTTAAAATATGAAAGATGCTGTCAAATTGAAGGTTCACAAAGTCCAAAGTATTAAATCTATTTCTTTATGATATATGGGGTTTTCAAAATCTGGATAGTAGCATGCAATTAGAAATGTTAAAAAGAGGATGATCAATTTAATCTTTCTATACAATTTAGGAATCAAATGTAATAATAAGTATTCTTGGGACTCGCTGAAATTATTGATAAAATAACTGTGATCATCCTGAATTCGGAATGTACCTTCCCACTAGGAAGTTGTGAATGCTTTTCACTACTTTCCTCTTTTTACGTGTTTTAAAACCACAGACATTAGGTACAGCATATGTCCAAAACTATTTATCTAATTTACAGATTGAAAACCACGAATAAAATTTAAAAACAAACAGGAAACAGAAATGGTTGAAGAAAAAAGAGGAGGTAATTATCATTGATGGAAAAATAATTCATACTCTTTTATGATACATTAATAAGAAAACCCCAAAGACTCCAATTTTTAAGAGGAACAAATAAACAACTACCACTAGGAAATACGAATAAATAGCAAAAAAGAAAAAAAAAAGAGAGAAAGAAAAAGAACATGCAAAGTGACATAACAGTGATACAGCAAGTTCTTTCTAGTAAGTGAGCCAAGAAAATAAAAGAACAAAACGCATTAAAGTAGGAAAAATTCAAGTAAGATTACTGGTGAAATAAATTTACCAATTTGCCTTTTATCTTACAAAAATTTCTCACAGTTTCTGCTCTGCTGATGGCATCCTAATCCCCCCCATCCCACCTACAGAATTATGGCTGAATCATTTTTAAATATCATTTTTTTCTGCTATTTTAAGTGGCTCAAGTTGGGGAAATGAAACCATATGTAGTAAGTCTACCATCATCTTCCTTTATATATTTATAGAGAGAGAGAGACACTTGGAAATAATACATTAATATATTATAATATGCACTGTATTTTAGACCATAATATATTATGCACTATTTTTATATGAAATATATAAATATACATTTAAAATATATACTATATTTATGCTGTACATTATTATAAAGTGATTGTATATATTATACACAAAATGCCATTATATTTAGCATTGTTTTTTTCCAAATGTATTTTTATACAGAATGGTGACCATAAATAGATGAGTGAAAGTGTCCCATTTACAGTGGGGAAGAGGCCCCAGAGCCCTACTGTCCTGGCTTCCTCCTCACCTCCCTCATGTGCACACATCTCTCACAGTAGCTGCTTTCCTCAGTGGGAAGAATATAAAACAAATACTCTATGCGTGAAGGGCATTAAGAGATGATGCTCATGACATAGAAAGCTGGATTCACATTATTTCTAATGTTGCTTAAGATATAAAGTCAGTCTTAAATGCATACCTGATGCATGGGCGCTCACAAGCGGTCTCCACAAGAACATTCCTGATTTTGTTTCCTGATTCCTGATCAGTGTTGAGCTCCCTCTTGAACTCTAGTAAAGGCAGTGATTATTGCTGTATATAGATAGGAGAGGTCAAGTTCAGCAATCTGATTCCAAGTTAGCCCTGGGGGACTTGCAAGATCAGTTTCTGCAGTTACCATACTGTTCTCTAAATTCTCTCCCCCAGGCCCATTTTTTTTACCCCAGCCACACTCATACTAAGTTGGGTGATAATGAAATTCCATTCAAGAATATTTTTAACCCATGGGCATTTCAACTACAGTGACCTACTCTTTTTCAAACCCTACCTATTCTTTTTTTTTTTTTTTAAGATTTTATTTATTTATTTGACAGAGAGAGAGAGACAGCCAGAAAGAGGGGGACCACAAGCGGGGGGCATGGAAGAGGAAGAAGCAGGCTCCCAGCAGAGCAGCGAGCCCGATGTGGGGCTCGATCCCAGGACCCTGGGATCACAACCTGAGCCGAAGGCAGACACTTAATGACTAAGCCACCCAGGCGCCCCAAACCCTACCTCTTCTTAATATATGTATCTTGGAGCGTCTGCCAACTTGGGAAACCTCATGTCCTTTCTTACTATTTTATTAATCTATGATTGCAAGACCCTATCCAATATGTCCAAATCATGCAATTCTTATAAAACACAACCATCAAGGATAGAAAAAGTTGAAATTAGGACACTTTAAAATAATGGCCTGATCATAGTTAATTTTCTTGGTATTTACTCTAAAAAAAAAATGAATCCTGATGAACTCTTCAGTACAAATATGGATGCCACTTACTAGCACTTGTATAGAATTTTGACTTGAATTCAACCGTAATTAACTTGGCCATTAATTTAAAGTGCAAGAGAACAAGATAATAAAACATCAGTTCATGTATAAAAGACATCTTAGTTCGCCATGAAAACAAAAGACTGTCTCATACAATTGCTATTTAATTTGTCTTAGTCACAAACAGAGACAGAATCAGCCCAGAGGAATTTTGAATATAACTTTCGGAACACATGGTTCTGCCTTTAGCATGGTGCCATGGACACAGACATTCCGTTCGCCTTTAAGGAGCATGAAATACCATGATATTACCTAGTTGTATTTCTTTTCTAAGTTGGACCCAAATAGTTGTGGCTACTCAGGGACTTGGCAGATAAAGAAGGAATGTAAAGAAGGGAAGACATTTATTTATTCACCAATAAGGCAAATTACAGCATATCTCATGTCTTGAAGCTTCCCTGTATATTTCCCACCTGTTTATAGTGGTGTTAATACTTTCTCAGGGTTTTAGCAAATGAGCTACAAGTTTAAAGAACTGATAAATGTGCTAAGGTGTTAACGAGCTTGTCCCTATGCCTTTCAGGACACCTAAACATACTACCTTCCTAATAAAGTATTAAAATTCTTTTAAAAAGAGAGAAAGAGAAACATTTCAAGACTTAGAATTACCAGTATCATCGGAACAATGTTTTCTTCCTCCTTTCCTGAAAATGTCTCCATTTTTTGTCAGCAGTGAAGCTGTGGCTGAGGTGACCCTGTTCCCCATCACTCACCACACTCTATATACCCATTGCCAATATTAGATTAGCCATCTGGCTTCTTTTCTGCAAATTCAGCTCATCTTAATAATCTCCTCTGAATCCTTTCCAAGCCTTTTGTGTCCCTCCATATTTCTGGGACACTGATATGGAATTAATTACGAAGTGCAGGAATATTTTACAAGCTTAAAATAAAAGTCACTTTATCAGCATTCAGAGCTGTGTAACGATGCTCTATAAGGTTTATGCTAGTTTTTTTCTTACAGGTGATTTTAATTTTTTGCTCTGCGTTAAAGAATCAGCTAGTCTGTGTTCACATCAATACTCCCCAAAAACAAATGTAACAATTTCAGGTACGTATACATATGTGTGCACTTCACAGAAATTGAGGCTATGGACAAGGATCCTGGAAACACAGAGTCAAGTGCAAACAACATAAACACAAACCTAGTATACTAACTCCAAAGTCACACATCTGCAGTGACAAAGGTATCTTTTCACTTCCAAACAGAGAGGTCAAAATAGGAGACAATAGAAAGACAGGCATAGAGGCCAAACAAACTGGGGAGAGAAAAATGAGAGACAGGCACACAGAGAGGCTCACAAAGACAAATGACATAAAGCCTATTGTCAGGCAGGAAGCATGTTTAAGAGTTCCAACTTAACTTTATGTGTGTGAAACTTCTTCCACTCATGGGGTTTCTTTTTTTTTTTTTTTAAGATTTTATTTATTTATTCAACAGAGATAGAGACAGCCAGAGAGAGAGGGGAACACAAGCAGGGGGAGTTGGAGAGGAAGAAGCAGGCTCATAGCAGAGGAGCCTGATGTGGGGCTCGATCCCACAACGCTGGGATCACGCCCTGAGCTGAAGGCAGAAGCTTAACCGCTGTGCCACCCAGGCGCCCCACTCATGGGGTTTCTTGAATAATGTAAGTCTCTAGACAAGCTAGTTAGAGACACCTTTAATATGATAGAGGACATTTCTAGCAGTTAACAACCCCTGCAGGGAGAAGGGCAGCACTTAATAACTATTATTTAATGGTAATTTTATATAGCAGAGAAAAGATGTTTCTGTCCTTTCTAAATGTGGATAAACAAAGTTCTAGAGGCTTCTGGAAATTAGATGACATACATATATTCGTAGCTCCTTAAGAGGATTTTATGATACAAAGTAATGGAAAGTTTGCTCCACTATAGTCCAAGACAAAGGGGACATACTGACATTTTTTAAATAAAACTCTGCTTTAAAAATGGAGGGTCTCAACAGTGTGGTTGGACCTCTAAGGTATTATGCTCAGTGAAATAAGCCAGACAGAGAAAGATGAATACCATATGGTTTCATTTCTATCTGGACTCTAAACACATACACAAAAACCAAATGAATAAACAAACAACAACAAAAGAAAGAAAAAAAGAAGAAAGAAGAAAGAAAGAAAGAAAGAAAGAAAGAAAGAAAGAAGAAAGAAAGAAAGAAAGAAAGAAAGAAAGAAAGAAAGAAAGAAAGAAAGAAAGAAAGAAAAGAGAAAGAAAGAAAAGAAAGAAAAAAACTGAAAAATATAGAGAACAAATTGGTGGTCACCAAGGGGAGGGTGGTAGGGGCATGGGTGAAATGGATGAAGGGGATTAAGAGGTGCAAACTTCCACTTATAAAATAAATAAATCACAGGGATGAAAAGTATAGCACAGGGAATATAGTCAATAATATTGTGATACACATTATGGTGAGCATTTCATAATGTATGTAATTTTTGAATCATTATGTTGGACGCCTGGAACTAATTTAACGTATGCTACCCATACTTCACTTAAAACTATAATTTTTAAAATGGAAAGTCAGGACACTAAGAAGCCCACAGAAATGGAAGAGAGAGTTTGGAACCTGGAATTTGGAAAATTCATCCCTAGCAAAGAGTTCAAAGAGCAAATAGTCTTTAGATTTCTCAGTTAGGTAGGAGCGAACAAGAGGCAGTTCCCAGGTTAGCAACGATTCCGAATGCCAACTTACTGCTTTGCCAACANCAAAGAGCAAATAGTCTTTAGATTTCTCAGGTAGGAGCGAACAAGAGGCAGTTCCCAGGTTAGCAACGATTCCGAATGCCAACTTACTGCTTTGCCAACAGACTTTCCTAACGAAGGGCTACATCACTTAGCACGATGTAAAATCGGTCAATCTTCAAAAGCTGAATATGTCCCGATACATCTCTGAAGAATTAGACATTCCCAAAACCTCTCTCCCCAGGAACTAACAGCATGTAAACTCATAACTATACGCTGTGAGTGCTTTCCATTAATGATCTGTAATCCTCATGTCAACGTGACATCGTTGGAAAGCAGAGGACACTGAGTCTAGGGAGAGTTGAAGTAGCTTATACAGGCCGCCTACCAGCCCAGGTGTTCAACAACCATATGGCTCAGGGGGATATGTGATGGAAGATATCTTACACCCCAAATAATCCCATTACTCCCAGGACATAGGGTGCTTCCGAAGCAGAAATTTAGAGGTTGCAGTGGCTAGCTTCTGTATCATTCATTCACTCACTCATTCATACGGCTACTAAATACCATTGAGTACTGCTTACGTGTCAAATACTGTGCTAATGATGACTGCAGTCTTGGGGAAGGAGGTGTGCTGAAAGCTGCTAGATATGTCTCTCTTCCAGGTGAGGAGAGTAGGCTGCCTCTACAAAGCAGTAGTTAAGGGCTTAGAAGCAGCATTTCAGGGCTGTGTGAATGAGCAGTTCATTCACAGGTAGGGTGTTTGTAAGTCAAGAACATGAGAGTGAGTATCTCATTTTGAGGACCACGGAAATCTTTTATGTGTACATGTAAACATGCCTATAGAAAAAGACTGTAGCAGTACCAAAGAGAATAACGAAAAAAATGTTCAAATGGCACATTTCTTAGGCTTCTTCAAGCAGCAGCTATGGTAAGTTGAGTATAACTGGTTTATGTGGAAGGGGATCCCAAGAAGGCCTTTTAGGGGAGTGTGGAATTGAGTCAAGGGAAAGAATCCAATGAAGGGGCCTTAATGAGCAGGTTACTGCTGAGAGCAATTAGATTTGCCAAAGACCTCTGGAAGAGTGAGGAATGTGCCTCAGAGTTGTAACCATTCTACCTCAGAGGAAGGAAGCTGGAGTGTGTAATTTTTCAATACCATTTATCATTGGCTGAGGAGTCTTCTCCAAGCGTTTTTTTTTTTTTTCCCTTTCTTCCAGACTGTTCCATATATGGAGCTAGAGAAAGATGGGGGGCAGAGTTCCAGAAATTTGCAGCAGAACACTGTCAAGCTTGTACAGGAAAAATGAAAGCTAAGGGGTATGGAAAGACCCCCATACCACCATCCATAGCAAACACTGTCAACAATCTGGTAAACCTCCTTCATTCCAGTCATCTGTCAACAAGTGCATTTAGCTGTGCTTTTCTGTGATATGTTTTTTTTTAAGATTTTATTTATTTATTTGACAGAGATAGAGACAGCCAGCAAGAGGGAACACAAGCAGGGGGAGTGGGAGGGGAAGAAGCAGGCTCCCAGCGGAGGAGCCTGATGTGGGGCTCGATCCCATAACACTGGGACCACGCCCTGAGAAGAAGGCAGATGCTTAACGACTGCGCCACCCAGGCGCCCCCTGTGATATGTTTTTATTAATTCACTGAAAAATATGTCTTAGACATCCATTCAGATTAAACAAATCTCTATAGTTTTAAGCAGCGGCGTGATGCTCCATTAACTGTGTGTTGTAATTAATTTGTCCAATTTCCTTATTGATGGACACATAAGTTGTTTTAAGTTTTTATTATTATAAATATTAGTGTCATAAACATATTTTGGAATACTTTTAATTTTTGTCCTTTTCTTAGATTAAATTTCTGGATCAAAGTGAATGCATAGTTCAAAATAAAAATTCTATCATTATCCAGAAATATTTAGCAATTTATATAGTCATTAAAAGTGCCTAAATTTGACCATCTCAAATCATTCTCAGTAACTGTGAGCTCTGTCAGTCTTGTTAATATCAGACATGTTACCACTTTATTTGTGAGCTTAAACATCTTTTTCCAATGTTCACTAATTACTGTATTTTTATTATTTTATTTTATTTTTTTTAAAGATTTTATTTATTTACTTGACAGAGAGAGATAGACAGCCAGCGAGAGAGGGAACACAAGCAGGGGGAGTGGGAGAGGAAGAAGCAGGCCCTCAGTGGAGCAGGGAGCCCGATGCGGAACTTGATCCCAGAACACTGGGATCATGCCCTGAGCCAAAGGCAGATGCTTAATGACTGAGCCACCCAGGCGCCCCATAATTACTGTATTTTTAAAATCTCCTTTTAGATGCTTGGCTAGGAAGTCTTTTAATGTGTCCATTGTTTTATTTTTAATTGACTCATGAGACTTCTCTGTGTTTTGGTGATATTAACCTTGTGTCTGCCACAAACATTGTAGATGGTTTGTCAAATTAATCATCCATGTTCCAACTTTGTTTCTGTACGTGAGGTAAAAAATAGGTTATTAGTTATTTTATGTGCTATGTTAAGGAAGACCAGGACCATGTCAAAATTATGAACACTTTTAGCCAAATTTTTTTTTCTAGGATAATTTTGTGAACTCTTTTCCGAATAAATTATTCCAGGATATATTGATCAGAATATCAAGAAAAAGCATGTTTAGTAATCAATTCATTTTAAGAACATCAGATTCAACATTTTGAGCAAGAATCCTTATTTCAAGGCTACTCAGAGGTTTTAGTATGTTAATAGGAATTGTAAGTCTAAGGGAAATAGAATATGCCATCTTTCCAAAATGTATTTGACCTTGGATCACTTAAAAATATTTTTTGGGGTGTATTTATTAATGTCATTCAAACAAATATTCTATAGAACACTAGTTTGAAAGACACTTATAAAAAAGCAAAATCATGAAGGTACTAGTAATGTTTGACTCGGAAAGATGTAAATCTTTTTTTTTTAAGATTTTATTTATTAATTTCACAGAGAGAGAAAGAACACGAGCAGGAGGAGTGGGAGAGGGAGAAGCAGGCTCTCTGCTGAGCAGGGAGGCTGATGTGGGACTCGATCCCAAGTCCCCGGGATCATGACCTGAGAGAAGGCAGATACTTCACTGCTGAGCCACCCAGGCGCCCGAAAGATGTAAATCTTAATCTTCCTTGGATTTAATCTGATAAACTTAGTAGTAACATGGTCATATTTATTAGTATAAATCAATTTTACCTTATTATAACTCTAGTACAAAGCCTCGTTATTTTACTGAGGATTTAAGTACAGATGAACTATTTCAGAATCCTTATATGACAAAATTCTGAACATAATGTCTAATTTTTGTTTTGCCTTTTTGGTCTCCTGGTAATATTTCTTTTTTTTTTTTAAGATTTTATTTATTTATTTATTTGACAGTGAGAGACAGCAAGAGAGGGAACACAAGCAAGGGGAGTGGGAGAGGGAGAAGCAGGCTTCCTGCCAAGCGGGGAGCCCAATGTGGGGCTCGATCTCAGAACCCTGGGATGGTGACCTGAGCTGAAGGCAGATGCTTAACAGCTGAGCCACCCAGGCGCCCCTCCTGGTAATATTTCTAACCCATGCAAACCCTTAGATTTATCTCAAGATATTACCATAGAGTGTTTTGAAATAGTCTACATGCTAAACCAACAAAATCAATTATAAGCTTTTTAATTGTACCCTCTTTGCCAAGTATTATTGCTTTCATTTATGTTCATTTCATGAAAGGAAAAAAAAACCCATAAATGTGGTTGATGTTAATTGCAGTATGAACAAGTTAAAAAAGTAAAATAATATCCAGGAAGCCTCAGGAGAACACCTTTTAAGCTACTAGATTTTAATAGCTGGAAACAAACTTGAAAGTTGACTAGCCATCGCCTTCTACAAAGCAGGAAGTGGGTTGGCTGGCCTGGTCGGGCAGAATAGAGAAGTTCCCAGAAGTCCTCATAAAGAGAAAGCTCCATGTTAATACTTTTGAAAGGACACTTTGGCAAAAAGCATTCTGCTAAATTGTTGTAGCCTTGAGATTGAAATAGCATTTAATCATTTTTGAAGACAATTATCACAAAGCAAAATGATTTTCAAATGATGTCTAAAATTCCTACCCACAAGTTAAATTTTATAAAATACCAACCTTCCTTTATGCGGAATTAGTGGTAGAAAAACCATGGACTCACTGCTCTTTTCTTTTATTCAAATCAGCCTATTAGAGAAAATGAGGTGTGTCTTCCATTTAATCTGTAAAGCAAAATTGTCTTTGTGCTTCTCTTTTAGCAGATTACACTAACTACAGAGTTTTATGCAACTATTCCAGGAAGATCCTTGGATGAAAGGAGCAGAGAACTTTAGGTTTTTAGATTCAGTAAAGTCCTCTCTTCTCTTTCTGATATATATTATACATATAATATATGAAGAAGATACTTTAATGAGAAACTATGCATATGAATATGAATGTCCTACGGGAAACAGAAATAAATCATGTTTAAAAGTGTAGATTTCTTCCACTGGCCTTCTGTCTTTTGAGAAAGACAAGTGATTCTAGTAAGATGAAAGTTTATGAAAATTCTTGGTCAGGATCATACAGCCCTTCCAAACCCATATTTCATGTATCACAAGGAGAAACAACTTCTCTGAAGTCTTTCATTATAAGGAAGAACATTTCTCTTTGCTCTGAGACCATGTCCAAAGGTGAAAAATACTTACATATGTGTGTATTCATGCGTGTCCATGTGTATGCGTGCGTGTGTGTGTGTGTGTGTGTTTCCCAGGTGTAAAATAATAAAGAAAAGCAGATGCTCTTTTAAAGGAAGAAGTGAATGTGGTTTAAGATAGATAATTACTTAATTAGAGCATCTGGGATGTTTGTATCAGACAGGCCTTTGTGCTTTCCTGCCAACGGGATAATTCTCACCACAAAGTACTGCCGCTTATATAGTCATCTTCCAAGGTCATTTACTCACTGTTTGCTATTTCTAGAGCATTCTGATTCCCCACCAGGCATGCTGGGGAAGTGGCATCCTTTCGAAATTGGGCTGATTTGTCCTATAATCCCCTGATGTGAGTTTTTCTGTTTAATAGGGTGCTGTCAATGGAAGGAAAGAGGAGTTAGTATGCTTTGCCTTGAGAATCAGATCTAACAATTGAGAATATTAACATTTCATTCCTTAGGACTATGTAAATTTCTTTTACTAAAAAGCAAACGATACTGATAATAATCAACGTTCTTCTTACTGATTTAAGTTAGGAACGTAGGAGAAAAGAAATAGTAGTGAACATTGTTGAATTCTCCTTTCATTTGTCAGACATTGTGTTGATGTCTCATTTGCCAGATGTTTTCCTAAACATTCTCTTTTAACACCCACCACAGCTGTAGGGGGTCAAATCCTATGAAAGTATCCATGTGACAATGGGAAAACTGAGGTCCAGAGAAATAAAGTGACTTGCCCAAGTCCACTCAGCTAATAAGTGATGGAGCCAGAATGGAACCGTGGGTTTATCTCTGACTCTAGGCAAAAGTTATTAACCATGATTATATGCTGCCTCTGTGGAAATTCAAGAGAAAAAACAAGAACATTCAGGTTTCTTCTTTTGTTCCTTAATAATATTTGTTTAATCATGCATTAAGGCTTTTATGCAATAAGCTTTCAACCAGTTCCTCTTATATCCAGGAAGAATTCGGTCTATATGAGGCTAGGAGGGAAAAAAAAATTTGTTGAGTTCTCAGAGAGTATCTGGCATACAGTAGGTTCTCAATAAATAGTTGAAGGAATGAATTAAGGATTTAGGCAAGAGATGATGAAATTTTCACATCATGAAATATTGCTGGAATTGAGCAAGTGATAGTTAATTTCCTGAGGTCTCCTTACATGGACTATGAATCTTAGAGTAATGGAAGGTAATATGGAAGAGGGAGTCAGGGGGGAAGGAAAATCTGAAATGTCAGCTCTTTTTAGAGCTTGATGATTCCCCACTAGGCATCTAGAGAAAGCAACATTTTTCAGTGTTTGAGTTAATTTGCTTTCTTCAACTTTAATTTATGGCTCTTGAAAAACAGGACCCTCTCAGTCTTCCCTGCTGCCCTCAGACATGAAGTAAAATAATCCTCCCTGATTCCTCAGAACTGCTCCCAGTAATTCCGGATGCATTTATACTGTGCGGAGTGTTAACTTCGCATGGGCATTTCATTGAAGAAAGAAAAGTAAGTCCCTCAATGAATCTCTAATTGTAGGGTTTTGATGTCAGAAGTCATATAGGAAATGTGTTCAGTGTGGGGAAAATAAGGCTGGAATTTTTGGATGAGATTTCTTCTGTGATGCCTGAATTGATTCATCTATGGAGGCATTAATTATTCTGCTAAGTCAGTCCTTCCAAATTGCAGCAATCTGGTGGCATTCCATCTACTTTCTCTCAACTTTTCTGCCACTAGGATTCATTCATTCATATATTCATTCATTCAACCATCATATGTGCCAGATAATGAGGATATACAAAACAAAGTAATATAAGCCCTGAGCAAAAACAAATACATCTCTTTTCCCAAGGGGACTTACTGTCAGTGGAGAATGCAAACATGCAAACAAAAACCAATAAGACTCAAATGTGATAAGGACAATAATGGGCATACAATGGGCTGGGGAAGGTGGGTAGGGGGCACATCTGAGACAAACCCAGTCTGATCTAAGGGGATCAGAACAATTCTTCAGTAAGTTGTGATTTTTATAAATGGGATCTGGAGGATGAAGGGGTGATTACCAGGCCAAATGCACAGAGAAGGAAAAGTATATCAGTCTATTAAATCCATCAACTCTGGGCCTGTTGTCCTTCGTCAAAGTTCAGGTTGGCTAGAGTGTTAGGGATAAGGTGGTGAATGATAAAAGGTGAAACTAGAAAAATATGTTGGTAATATGGTGAGGAATTTGGACCTTAGCTTCAGCCCTTGTGAAGTCTCTGATGGGTTTTTAACCCAAGATAGACATGATCAGCTGAGTATCTTGGAAGTATTACCCTGTCTACAGCACGGAGGGAGGACTGGACAGGGGCAAGGCTGGGTTGAAAAGACCCACCGAGGACACTGCTCTTCCTTCTGAGTATTTCCTAAGAGATGACTATGGTCTAGGAGGGATGGCTCAGGTGTCCTAGAATGAGCTGACCCAGGATACAAACTTTTTAACAAAGATATCTTAAAAAATCAACCAACCCTATTTATATACCTGTTCTGCTCTTAGCACCCTTGAATAGCTTGCCATGAAATCAATTTGACCCTACTTACCTTAGAATTGTTCCTTTGAGCCAGTTTCCATAGATGTGGGTCATTCTTCACCAGAGGATGCTCCTTTCTCATGCAGAAAGTATTTTCTTTCAATGTCAGCTGTGTAAGAAACCTGGAAAATATAACATCTGATAGCTACATTAACAAAGTTCCTTTTCCGAATTTAGTAGTTTCAGTAAGAGCAGAGCATTCTCTTCTGGAGTTCAGAAATCTCCTTGGCCAGGGAGAGAGTAAAATAGCCAATTATAAAAATCACTATGTTATCATAACAATAAGGAAGGCTGGAGGAATATAATGCCATGCATCCACTTTTCCATAAGCATAGTCTGAGGCACGCGGAGTTCTTAACAGTTCTTGAGTGAAAGACATAATTTATCCTCTGGGCCCCGGTCATTATTTTCCCTTCATTTTCAGAAGGAGGTCATTTGCTAAATGGAACCCAACTGCACTAAAAAGGGTAAAGGCCTTGAAAAAAGAGAGCAATTTATTCTCTTCTTAATCCCTTATTATGGCTGCTTTTAACTGTCTCCTCCAGTGACTAACACTATTATATGGCTTAGTGTTCAGTTCATATGGCTATGTATAGCTTTTTAATATTTAAGGGGCCTTGGGGGGGGCAGTAGGTGTGTGGTAGGGAGGTTGGGGGAGGTACTTGTGATATCGGCTTATGAGTGAATGGATGGGTGAAGGTGGAAGGCAGTTCTTGAAGCTGGTTGAACAACATAAGCAAGAAAGGAGAATCTTGGTTTAAACTATCCAACTACTTCTCTGGATTTCTTCCCTTATGAGTTTTCAAAATCAGTAGAGGCTCTGGCTGTGAGCTAACCCGCAAAAGGAGATCTGATCTCATGTGGATAAAAAAGTGCAAAGCTGCTTCCAAGAAATACCAAAAAAAAAAAAAAAATAGCCTTAAAAGAAATTTTTAATGCAGAGCCAGCCCCAGTGGTTAGGGGTGGGCCACATCAAAGAGATTTGGAAAGTCCAGAGAGGAACTTATTTTAACGACAGTACCAATGCCTTACAAATTGACTAGCTATTTTAAATATTAACCAAGAGAAAGAGAAATGCTGGTAAGGCTACAGATGTTGATTAAAAATTTTTTCTAAAGGATGAAAATAGCAGAGTGGATTATGGTCCTGCCTTGTTATTTTGTGACACCTATGTTGGGGACCAATTTGAATACCTGTGTCAAATCGACATTGCTCTATCTGCATGAGGCGATGGTTACAGTTCAAATAGCAGAGTGTTTGCTGACATGAGCAGTTAGATGAGGAGGCACTTCGAGGTGTGTGCAGTGAAATTTGCCACCTGTGGTTTGCTCCTGGGACGCCAAGCAGCTCTCAGAGTGATGGACAAGCTCCGTGCCTGCACTTGAAAGATGGCAGAATGGCTTGGGGAGAGTGAAGGAGAGGAGCAGCTTAATCCACTTCCGAGTTTTCACTGAAATTGGCCCTTGTGGCATTTTTAATTCACATCTGGAGGAAAATAAATGTGGCCACAATTGTTAACACATTCTGAAAGGAATAAGTCAAGAGCTACTTAGACTGCACAGGTGTCTGTTATCAAAATCTCAGCAGAGAAGTGTTAATGTGGCGTGTGTTATTTTAGCCTCCCCAGGTGGGCGCAGCTAAGAACAGGAGAGAAACGCATTAAGGGGATGCTTAAATACAAAATGTTAATTTTGCAAGAAAGGAAATCAGTGAACGAGATTAGAGGAATCCGTTGGTACAGGAACTGAGAGACTTCAAAAGATTATATAGGAAAACCAAAAGTAAATCCCCATCTAACAGAAAAGAAACCTAGCTCTAAAGAGTTTTACAGTGGCAGAGAAAAATGTCTCTGGCTTTTGTCTCACGAAGGCCCACAGTTGGTTCATTCCCTTCCCCAAAGAAATTTATTTTTGATTAAATTCTTAATGACATAATTTGACTTTGAGTAACATGCTCTTTTACTGAGAATCTTACAGCATGAACACATTTTGTGTGTCCTGGTTGGTATTTTGGGGATGTTTAGGTAACCCTCTATTTCTGAGGCTTTTCGTCTAGAATCTGAAAGTTTGGTGATCCATTTTATGGGGCTTTGACTTGGATAAAATACAGTAGTGGTATTATACAATTGCAGTCACCTTTGGAGAACCAAGTGTTGACCAATGTGCTAGAACAATCCAACGACTGGCTGGAAGGCCTCTCACCTAGGAGACTAACATAGGCCAGGAAGCCCAAGATAGTCAGTGATCTTCCAGAAAACAGAGTGCTAAGGAGCTGCGTGGCTGAGGGCAGCTCCCATCTTTCTGTCATCACGCTCCCATGGAAAACCTTCGCATCTTACGCAGTATTTTTACATCCCGAAGCCAGCATGTGCGAGGCCACATAATCCTTGTCTGCCCAGGGAGGGAATGACAATCCAGATCCCTGAAAAGACGTTGTAGTTG
Organism: Ailuropoda melanoleuca; assembly: GCF_002007445.2. Lineage (NCBI taxonomy): Eukaryota > Metazoa > Chordata > Mammalia > Carnivora > Ursidae > Ailuropoda > Ailuropoda melanoleuca. The sequence goes on along the minus strand of NC_048223.1, from coordinate 106,593,847 downwards.
TGGTAAAGTAGGGCCTGGGCTGTGTTTGTGAGTGTGTGTCTATGGTTGAGAGGGGTTGTAGAAATATCGGTGGAGGAGGGTTTACGTAGTATTGAAAATGCCATTACATCTAGGTAGATGGCTTTGCCCTTATTGTTTCGCTTTCCATATGGCAACCAAGATCTTATTTGAAATCAGCACCTGATATCGAGTTATGACACCTGTTGTTTTGGGAAGTGATTCATAAACCTGAGTGAATTTGCTCTTTCTGAAAACGACGTGTTTCAGTCCCATGGCCTCTGAAGGCTGATACCATTGCCTAGCTGATGGATAAGAAAGGGAATAAAGTATTTATAGCAAAACTAGGTATAGCAGAATCAGAGCTATGATCCCGCCGAAAATGAACTCCAGTGGTTCTATAGATTTCTCATGTGAGTCAGGGCTTATTCAGAAAGAAGTTCAGATCGTTTGGATTTTCTCAGACCAAGTACTCTGGAGGGTCTTTGTTTCTTTGTTGGCAGACAACAGACACACAAGGCGGGGAGATTAATAGCCTCAGAAACAGGAAGGGATAGGTCCCGCACCTTGTGGGAGAGTCTCCCCTGCCACCCAGAATCTGGCATGACGGGTGTCACCCCAGGGATGCCACACCTCCGTTCAGGATAAAGCTGCTTGTTTATGATTACTAATGAGTCCTGTCCTCCGGTGGGCCCTGGCTTATCACTGTTGCCTGCTAAATAAGTATCTTCTCCTCCCTTGGGGGATCTGAAAAAATGCAATTCTGTTTCCGCAGCTGCCTAATAAAGCAATGTAACAATAAACACTATATGCGAAATATGTAAAATTTTCCCCAAAGGGAAGAATATGTGCTATCGTGGTTTATAATGAGGAAATCCAGGGAGGCTCTTCCCATAAACGAGCACTACCATAAAGGATAAGTCTCCCCAGCCATGAGACCTAATTAGTGGAGTCAAGTTTGTAGAGAAGGAGACACAGCCTAACTGCTTTTCAGTACCCCCTTTAATTTAAAATAATGTAAGTGAAAGGCTGGGGTTAGAAGAATAATACATTTCATCATCGTTTTTAGTAAAAGCTTTATTGAGATATAACACACATGCCACAGAATCCACCCCTATCACAGTGATGGTACTTTTCAGTCTATTCACAGAGTATGCAGCCATGGACACTATTTGATCCTGCCTATTTTTAATTTTTTTTTAAGTTTTCACAAAGTACAAAAACTTTCTGACCCCCAAATTTCTAATATCTTAGGCTGTCTTTATAGCATTTCTGATGAGGACTATTTACTGGCCAGTTTGGCCATCATCAGCCTTGTACCAAGTTTAAAGGAAATCTCCTCAACAACAAACAGAGAAAAGTATCCATCGTTGGATTGTTGCCCCGGACACTTGTCCAGACAACTTAGGCAGGTGAAACTGTGTTTATAGAAAAAGTAACACATCTTGATGTAGGTGTGGAAAGAGAATTTAAGGAGGGTTCTTGAGATCTGAGTTCTCTGCAAGGCATACTGCTTAGAAGCTTGGCCAAGCCACTTAATCTCTCTGGGATGTTCTTTTCTTTTTATTTTTTTTTCCCTCATGTATAAAAAAGGAAAATCAAATATTTGTTGAGAATCCTCTGTGTAAACAGGGTGCTATGATAGCAGTGCATTACAGTGGGCTACTTGTTATATGCCCCGAGAAGTTTTCCTTGGGGGTTGACATGTGAGATGAAACATATATGTTCCCAAAGAGGCAGGAGCATAAAGCTCAGGGAGTTCAGACTTTCAGGCAGAGGGTAAAGCAACCGTAAAGGCCACATGGCTGAAATGCACTAACTGGGTGGAGGGACATGAAGGAGCTCAGACTGACTAGAGCAGTGAGCAGTGGTGAGAGGGACAGAAGACAGACAAGAAGTCCAGAGCTAGATCATGCAGGGCCTTGTAAACTACCGCAACAGGCTTGGATTTTATTCTAAGATCTCTGTTTAGGTACCAACTGGTTCTAAGCAATAAAGACTTGGGTAAATATGTTTAATAGATTCATGCTATGTGAAGAATAGAGGCTATAAAGGAAGCAGGAAGGAAAAATGGGAGGCTACTGCAATGGTCCAGGCAAGCAGTGATGATGGCTTAGACTAGGGTGGAAGCTTTGGAGGTGAGGGAGAAAATGACACCTACCTTTGACACCATGTGCTTCCTATAGTTTTAATGAGGTTCAAATGAGCAAAGGAAACTGGTATTTATTAAGTGATGACACATTGTGGGCTCTCTGGGCAAGACTTTTAAAATATGTTTTATTAAATCTTCCCAACAAACCTATGAGATTAGGAGCCAACAAATGTGAGTAATGCTTGAAAGTTATAAAGTACTATATAAATATTAGGAAATGGTACTATTACTATGATAGTTACTGCTATCCTTCATCTGTTTGGGTCTACCATGGATTCTATGGTAACCCTGATAATGACTTGTATACCGCATAACCTCTTCAATGAGCAAATGATCTGCCTTCTTATATTTTCCATGAATCTTTATTATGCTGTCTCTGAAGACGGCTTTGTAGTTAATCAGCTGTCAAGTTTAAAATTCTAAATCTTGTCTGCACAGCACGTCATGTCTTAAGAATAAAAGAGCATCATCCTTTCATTGGTATACATGTAAAAAACTAAAACAAAATGAAAACAAAAACCTGTTGAATATGTTTGGATTCCACTGCATTTAAAAAAGCACCCCTTCACTCAATATAACGATAAAGGGCTCTGAGTATGCCAAAAAAATGAGCATGTGTTCTGCTCTCAAGGAATTCAGAATCTAGTGGAGAAGACCAATTAGATCAATGATCACAGTAATCATAGTCAAATAACAAGAATTATAATCTATTGAGAACTTAAAACATGCCAGGCATTATTCCAGGCACTTTACACTTAATATAGCATGCAGTCCTCACAAAAATCCTCTGAGGTTGGCAGTTTAAGTAGCCCCACTTTACAGGTGGAAGTTCTCAAATAACTCATGTGATAAATGGTATGAGAGAAAATTAGGGGCAAGAATTACAGAATAGGGTGCCTAGACCTCTTCATTTTTTCTTTAAATGGAGTGTTACATTTTTAAATTTTTATTTTTAAAGTTTTATTTAAATTCCAGTTAGTTAACATACAGTTTAATATTAGATTTTGCTGTACAATACAGTGATTCAACACTTCCATACAGCACTCGGTGCCCATCACAACAAGTGCCCTCATCCCCACACCGACCTCCCCTCTGGTAACCATCAGTCTGTTCTCTATGGTTAAGAGTCTGTTTCTTGGTTTGCCTCTCTTTTTCCCCCTTAATTGTGTGTTTTGATTCTTAAATTCCACATATGAGTGAAATCTGAATTTGTCTTTCTTTGACTGACTTATTTTGCTTAGCATAATACTCTCTAGCTCTATCCACTTCATTGCAAATGGCAAGGTTTCATTCTTTCTTATGGCTGAGTAATATTCTATTACATACATTATGGAAATAGCCCAAATGTCCACCAACTGACAAATGGATAAAGAAGATTTAAGAAGATAAATAAATATATCTTCCTTATCCATTTTTCAGTTGGTGGACATTTGAGCATACAAAATATAAATAAAAATAAATAATATGAAAAAGATAAATAAATATACTTCCTCTATTATATCCTCACTTACACCGTATTATGATGCCCTGAGAAGTCTCATGCCTATGTGGGACACTAACTCTCTTTTATCAACAAAATGGTGTTAGCTCAGTTATAGAAAATAATAATGTACAGGCCTTTCACTTTATGAAGCTGATAGTTCTATGAATGACAAGGAAATTTAAATAGAAAAGAAAAGAAGAATGTAGAATTGATTTGAATCCACTTTAAGAGTTCAATAGAAGGGGTGATGTGCTTTCTTTGTTAGTTTCATCTTTAAGGGTGGCATAGAGCTACATTTCTAAATGTGGTAAAACAAATAACACTAAGGATATATACTGAATGAAAAATCAAAGCAAGATGGCATTAAGTTTTTAATTCTCATGCCTTTTTATAAAAAAAAAATACTGGAAAGACTTAGCTCGCATTATGTTCCAGCAAAATGAAATATGGCCTTTTAATGAGAAATGCCATTTTCCTGGGTTATAAAAAGACAACAAAAATGGTAAGGCCAGTCAAAACTACTAGGGTTCTTTTTTTCCCTCTCTCTCCCATACGTCCACTATTTCATTTTGATATTCTTATCAATCCCATTGGTTTCTCTTTGGGAGGAAAGAGATATATTATACAGAAATATTACTCAACATGTATTTATGGCTGTCATTGGCTTTAATAGTGAACAAACATAGAATTAATTTTTATTTGTGTCTGCTGTTCTTTATAAAAATTAAACAATCAACTTTATTTTTTTTTCCTATTTGGATCCTAGATTTCCTTTACAAATATTAGCTATTTAAACCTTAGCACCTTCTTGAGAGAGTGGTTTATAAATTGAGAAGTTAATTGAGAAACCAAGACATCATCACCAGTCACCAGGCAGGAGAGAGGAGCAGGAATAGGCAGCTTATGTGTGCTTCCTAGAGTTTGCTTCAGTGTGGAGCATACTTTACAAATGGTGTGATTATTCCAGAGAGGGCAGATGCCTTTGATAAACAATAATCTATATGAGCAAATACGGGAGAGTTCACCTGCATCAGGAAAGAACAGAGCTGAGTGCACTATTGCCTGCCAGTTAATTCTAGAAGAGTCCTGAAAGGAGGTAGATATGCTAATAAGGGAGCAAAACATCCTTATAACAGATCAAACTGAATCTTATATTACTGACTCTTTGACTAGTGTGGCCCATAGAGTCCTAGGGTGATTTATACCATCTCATCAACCACTTGGGAAATTTTATTTATACCTGTGCAACCAAAGAGCTAGATAAGGGACATAAAATAGTTTCCCAGGGTTTCACTTTTGTCCAAGATTTATGGGGCTCACAAGAAATCTCTTTTCCCTGTCCAGCATTTTTCAATTTCCTCTGATTTCATTCCTTTACCAAAAATAACACCAACAATACCTACCTCATATAAAGTCTATAGGTGGCAGAGGGGGTAAGATGAATGCAACATTATTATGACAGTGTATTTTATATTTATACCAAAATGTACTTTTAATTCTCAGAAATCTATATAAACTTTTGACCTATGCTGTTCTTCACAATTGGCCCATAAAAACTGAAGATTTTAGTTGTAAAATTAAATATTCAGAATGCCATGGATAATACATATCTACCGGAAGAATGATAAAATGTTCTAACAGAAGAGGATGTTGTCATACTGTACTGTTTGATAGATAATGAGACACAGGCTGGAGAACTCTGAAATTACTTCCTGCAAAATGATAGAGAGTTGATATACTGTTTAGAACAACTGTAATTCCAGATCTCTATTGTTTTGTTTTGTTTTTTAAGATTTACTTATTTATTTTGGAGAGAGAGAGGGAGAGAGAGAGAGAATGCAGGGGAGAGGGGCAAAGAGAGAATCTCAAGCAGACTCCCTACTGAATAGGGAGCCCAATGTAGGGCTCTATCTCCTGACCCTGAGATCATGACACAGCCAAAATCAAGAGTTAGAAGCTTAACTGACTGAGCCATGCAGGCACCCCTCATGATTTCTATTGCTGAAGAGGGAACCTCCGATTACATTATTATAACACTTATTTCTGTTTCAATTATTCATAAGCAGTTTGCCCATCTATACCTGCAAATAAATTTCCGGTCCTTACAATAATATTTATATCTCTGGATTCCTAAGATTTTCAATGATAGAATGATCATTGACTCTAACTCTTTTAGAGACAAGATCTAGAGTAGTCACATCTTGCAAGTGTTTGTAGGTGGCCTAATCAATCCTGGTAAATGTCCATGATATAGTGTGAAATCATGCACACATATATACATACATAATTTAGCCTATGTACTTTTTTCTTAGAAAATACCAAGTACTGTATGCCTTTGCCTATTCTCCATTTAGCTAGTCCCTACTTACTTTATAAAACCCGGGGCGCCTGGGTGGCTCAGTCAGTTAAGCCTATGCCTTTGTCTCAAGCCATGATCCCACGGTACTGGGATCAAGCCCCCACGTTGGGCTCCCTGCTCAGTGGAGAGTCTGCTTCTCCCTCTGCCTCTGCCGCTCCCCCCTCCCCTGGTTGTGTTCTCTCTTTCAAATAAATAAAATCTCTAAACAAAACAAAACCCAGCTCAGGGGGCTCCTGGGTGGCTCAGTCATTAAGCGTCTGCCTTCGGCTCAGGGTGTGAACCCAGAGTCCTGGGATCGAGCCCCACATCAGGCTCCTCTGCTGGGAGCCTGCTTCTTCTTCTCCCACTCCCCCTGCCTGTGTTCCCTCTCTCGCTGGTTGTCTCTCTTTCTGCCAAATAAATAAATAAAAATCTTTAAAAACAAAACAAAACAAAACAAAACAAAACAAAACAACAAAAAACCCAGCTCAAACATTCCCCTCCCATCTCNGCCAAATAAATAAATAAAAATCTTTAAAAACAAAACAAAACAAAACAAAACAAAACAAAACAAAACAAAACAACAAAAAACCCAGCTCAAACATTCCCCTCCCATCTCACTTCCTGACGTCCAGTCTGAGTGGTTCCTCTGCTTGCTCCCACAGCACAAATTCATGTCTTTATCACTACACTCATCACACTGAGAGGTAACCTTTGATTTACTTCTCTCTTTCCCCCCATTGGACTCTACTCTCCATGAAGGGACGAGCCATTTTTTTTTATTTCCTATAAATCCCTCTTACATGATAAGGTAGTGAATTTAAACATAATCTTGAGAGTAATGGAAAGACAAAGAACACTTTTATTTACAGAAATGATACAAATAGATGTGTTTTCTGAAGTTTCACTTACTCTGTGACGTGAACTATGGCTTCTAGATGGGATGACTGAAGGTAAGAACTGTTGGGAAATTAGTTCAGTAATTTAGGAAATAGGAAAGAGTTTGTGCTAAACTAGAGGACTACTCTCAAGGAGGTGGGGAGAAGAAAAAAGTATGTTAAGGTTAAGTCATTTAGAGATTTGTAGGCTGAGTCTACTTTTCCCCCTCTCTCTTCATATTTAATCAAAGATTTTTTCTTGAGTTCCTGCATTATACTTTTGAAAAGATGCTGGTAACATTCTCTGAAACAGGAAACAGAGGAGAAATATCCAAAATCAGGTACATTCAGTTTTGAAGATTTTGAACTTGAACTTTTTAATGGTATGTCCCTCAGGAATCTCAGAATGGAGGAGAACCTGGTATCATCCAGGAAGAGTACATCCTATGGGAAATATGGAGGCTTAAAATGGAAACCGAGAAATAAGAATGCTAAATGATGAACAAGGAGGGGGGCAAGCAAAGGAGAACTATTCAATTGCAAACAACACCAGGAAGAGAAAGAAAAGTTGTTGGCTACCTTTAGATTCTAACACATGTCATCCTTTACCTGCATTGATCTCCTGGGGTCTCACCTTGCAGGAGTCTATCTCTGCCATTCTTTTTTTTTTTAATGATTTTTTTTATTATATTATGTTAATCACCATACAGTACATCCCCGGATTCCGATGTAAAGTTTGATGCTTCATTAGTTGCGTATAACACCCAGTGCACCATGCAATACGTGCCCTCCTTACTACCCATCACCAGTCTATCCCATTCCCCCACCCCCTCCCCTCTGAAGTCTTCAGTTTGTTTCTCATAGTCCATAGTCTCTCATGTTTCATTCCCCCTTCTGATTACCCCCCTTTTCTTTATCTCTTTCTTCCCCTACCGATCGGTTATCTCTGCCATTCTTAATCTATAACACAGATCTGCTCAGTAACATGTGGAGAAAGAACTGTCATTCTCCAAGGAACATGCAGCAAAGACCAAAGATTGGGTGAGACTTTTCCTTCCCTTCCCCAGGGTGGTGCTCTCATAATAAATCAATTCTTGCTTTCATTTTCCATCTGAAAAACTCAATTCATTGTAAATTGAAACAAATAAAACTCTACATAATACAAATCACATTCGAAGTGTTCAGTGCTTCATTGGCTGATGATATGGAGAGATTGTTTTATCAGCTTTGAAGGAAATATTCATCACCATTTTGGTAATTTTGTCACTCACATTTGGAAGCATCCCTCATGTTTAACTGAGAAAAGGAAATGATGAGCTCTTAAAATAAAGGTGTAAAGGTGGAATCATTCTGGGCTTTGCTTAACCACACAAATAACCAAACAAACCAAAACAAACAAACAAAAAGGATCGAATAATTCTGACCTAAAAATGTCAAGGTCACATTATTATCTCATGCTTGTAAACATGCGGATGATCATTTTATTTTCCCTGAGGCAAAAAAAAAAAAAAAGAACATATAGGTCACGCTGGTGATAAAGTTTGGTTCAGTTGAAGTTGCTGCTTCTGAGTTCTCACCTCAATCTGGGCAAATCAAAAGGTGGTCTGAAGTCTGTGACATATCTCCTCAATGTGAAATTTTGGTGACAAAGTGACTTGTACATTCATTTTAGGCAAGTCATTTATTTGCTAGAAGAGCAGTAAGGTTTTTGCATGAGAAGTCCATAGAAACATCAGAAGGACCACACAAAAGTGTAGAAAAGCTTATAAATTATTTCTAAATTTTGTGATTAATGGTGGCATGTTATTTCAACAGGGTACATGGGCTTTTCCTCCTTACAAAACTGTAGGAGTTTAGGCAAAGGTAACAGCAGCTATAGGGGCCATTAGGAAACAGAATCCTCGCCAAATATTATAAGAAAAGTCTCCATGAAGTCTGTGCCTTCAGGTCAAATCAGGCCCTCACACCGGATTCAGAGAACAGTCACTCTTCGTTGTTCTCATCCACCACACCAAGAGCTCTTTACCCAGCACAGTTAGAGAGCACCATTGGCCAACTAGTGTTCTGTAGAGGGTGTGCTGGGGGTCCAAAGAAATTGTTGTTTTTTTTGTCTTCATATAACAGAAGTCAGAGACTCTGAGGTGAAGTGGAAATGTTGCATTTCACTACTTTGTTGAGACAGAGAAGGCACAGATGTCCATATGTCATGTTCTTGTTGTAAGTCCCCAAGTTCTTTTAAATTACTGAGAGGTGAGGGTAAAGAGGGTAACTCAGGCTTTGGCTCCTCGATGGCAAACAGCTGCTGAGTTTAGCTCCAAAGCTGAGTGAATTAGGGGTGAAAAGTCACACAAGTCAATTTTCAGGATTATGTATGTTTAGGGCAGTCAAGAAAGGATTTGAAATAAATTTTTGCTGAAGATGAGGGAAATGAGTCTCTAGAGAAGGGAATGACAGATTTAACATCACTGTGTGAGGAAGTGTTTAGTACTTTTTGCTAAAGGTTTTCCATTCTCATCCTCAAAGTTGCATGAGAGATTGTATTTTCCTGCCTCCATGATGATGGGATGGCCATGTGACTTATTTTGTCCATTGAAAATGAAACAAAATGATACTTGCTGTTAGAAGCTTTAAGAGTCATGCGTAAATTGCCTAGTCCATTTACCTGTTAGGGAAACTATGGAAACAGGGAAATGGAGCTTCCCACTGCCTAGACCCATTAGTGAGGACCACATAAAAAAATACCTCCCGGTGGACCCATGATGGGTAGTTGGTTGGAGTGAATACTAAGTCTTCTATTTTTTTAAGCCCTTTGAACTCAGAGATTGTTTATTTAATTTTAATTTTATTGTTTATTTATTTTTTAACTGCAGCTCAGTTTGGCCTATACTGATTGTTGTATTCCTCTAGAAAATGGAATTTTCAGATGTAGAATCCAAATTTACTTACTCATAGCTTAGTTCTTGTCTTACAATACAAAGCTCTGTGTAAAAGTACATACCAATACATGTGCCCAATCACATGTGGCCAAGAAAATGTGGTAGCCATTACACACGCTGGATGAAAGATACAGTTCCTTAGCCAGCTGACCTTTAGAAATTATGCATGACCTTATTAGTCACATCTACAATTTAGATATCATGGGAAGGTGTAACTTTGTCCAAAATCACGATCACATTATTCTATTACTCCAAAATCACGAGGCATTATTCTATTACTCCTTAGCCTTGCATTTCTCTCTCTATAACTCAACCATAATCTCCCTCCCCATGTAAGTATACGTGTATTGGCTGAGATTGTCTATGTTTATCTGTTAGGACTGAGTTCAAGTATAAATTACAACCACACCATACTAACAGTGGCTTAAACAAACAGGAGTTGTTTCTTTTTCTCTTATCAAATATTTAGAGATTGGCAGCTTGTCAATGTTGTTTTCAAAATCTAGATCCTTTCTTCTATTCAGTCTTAATTATATTCTCCTTTGTTTTTATGCATGGTGCACCATGGTTGCAAAATAGATGTTGTGGCTCTAATCATCACAGCCACATATGAAGTAGGAAGAAAAAAGGAGAAATCAGAGCAGTACTGGCAGAGTTCATTTCAGCCTCATTGGCCAAGACTGTGACTTATGCTCACTCCTCAATTCAAGAGATGTTGAAAAACTGCAAGCCAGAATTTTCATGATTGGCTTGGACCAATTCATCTCTTGAAAGTGAGCATATTCTCTCCCAGAAAACAATCAGGATTCTTGCTGGCAAGGAAGAAGAGAATGAATATAATATTTATCTTGCCATCTTTTCATGTTTTTTGCAGGTCATGAGATGAAAGTTGATGTCACCTCAGTACACCTGAAAGATTGTGTAATACCTAGTCACCTTTTATTGTTGATTTAAAAGCAAAGACATAGAAAATTCTTTGGAATAATGAAAATTGTGCATAGTACCCCCTCTTAGAGGTCCAATGCATTGTAGCTACTTTTGTTTTTATGAATTAAGGCTCTTGAGTTATGTCAGAGCAAAGACTGAGAGGGCTTGACTGCATAGCATTGTTAGAAAACTGTAGAAATATGCCCAGTGAGAGATGTGGCTTGTTAATTCCAGTCCCTGCTGAACTCACTGGGGTGGTAGCAAGCACCGAACTTTGGATTCAACTGGACCTGAGTCTGACTCAAGGATTTACTACTTTGCTTTACTACTGGATGACCACATGTACAGGTCATTTTACCTCTGTGATTCTCACCTCTATATGGGGTAATAACCTTTAGGATTTTCAGGGGAATTAAATGATAATAGGTCATTTATATCTACTGGTATTACTCATGGGTTCTTCACAAAATAAAAGCCCTGGAAACAATTTAGAAAGTGATGTAGGAGAAGTGGAAGGGGGAGGAGGTTACATGTTGGGATAGTAGCGCATTGACCCCATGTTCCACCAGGAACTCCATGTCCCTCACTACTTGAAGCTACTCTTCATAACAAAAGCTCCCTGTTGGATTAAAAAAAAATCTGAAAAATCTCTATTTCTTTCAATTTCTCTGAGCTCTAGCTATCAGCTTTCTAACTGATTCTTTAAATTATTCCTTATGCCACAGTGTTGTATAATTTATACAGAACACTCTCTCCTGTCTTGTATTATTTAATTCTCCAAAGTGTTTGGTGAAAGGATTTTATATGAAAGCAGTGACACAAAATAAAGCGGCATTGTACCAGTGTCTTGCATCTTTAATAAAGTTGCTCTCAAATAGCATTTCAGTAAATGAAATGCACCCAGCAATGGCAAATTTTCATATATCAAAGATATGCTCTGATCTGCTCTGGGACATAAAGCCTAATACCATAATAGAGCCCAGAGGTTTGTGTTTGATTTGATTTGGCTTTCTTTCTTTCTTTTCTTCTAAAGAAGATATTACCTAGTTTCCAAAATAATAGTCATAAGAGTAAAAAACCCATCCCATCCAATGGCAGAGAAGAAGCATCATTAAGATTGAAGGCATCCAGTGGCAATGTTAGAGCCTAAGCCTTTTGAGAAAACACACACACACACACACACACACACACACACACACACAACAAGAAAGGGAAAGGGGCTTTGTCAACCTTAATTATTTATAACACATTTCCAGGAATGTTCCAAGCCTCATTCTGTAAGAAACTGTCAAACATGAAACACAGAACAAAGAGAGAATCCCTGAAGGACTTAGTAAAGCATGAGTGAGATTTATGATTAAGGACACGTGTGTAGACAGAGTGACTTCAAATGCCCAAGAGCAAGTAGTCACGGGAGGCAAATGGAGTCACCCCTACTGGTGAGGGGAGATGGAAAAAAAAGGCCCGACAACCATCACATCCCCTTCCTAATCATGTGACACCACTGCTACAAATCAGCCTGCCTAACCATTCCAGGGTGAGTTGCTTACTATAATGGGAAATAATAGGTCTTTCAAGGCCACAAAAAATACAATATTTGTCTTATAGAGGAGAGATTTTCTTTTTTTCCCTGGGTAAGCATCTCCATGGTAAAAACTGAAAGGCATGGAGCAGATAGCTCTGCTCCCATATAATGCCTAATGGAGAATCAAAGTGCTCTCGGCAGTGCAGTGCTCATCTTTTTCTTTTTGGAGCTTGGAGACACATTAATCTCCACCTTTAAGAGTTTTCTGTTGAAAGGTAAGTGTCTCATGGAAGAATAGCAGTTAAAGGATTGTCAACTAACTCACAAGGCAAAGGTCCTATGATGGCCAGATCAGATGATGTAAGTGGTGATAGAAATCACAAAGGTACCTAAGATATTTGACTCATTTAACATATGTAATGAGGACTAGGCTTATTTAAAAATGGGAAGAGAATATCACATTGTATATATATATCACATCTTCTTTGTCCATTTATCTGTCAATGGACACTTGGGCTCTTTCCATTGTTTGGCAGTTGTGGACCTTGCTGCTACAAACATTGGGGTTCAGGTGCCCTTTTGGATCACTACATTTGTGTCTCTGGGGTAAATACCTGGTAGTGTAGTTGCTGGGTCACAGTGTAGCTCTATTTTTAACTTTCTGAGGAATCACCATACTGTTTTCCAGAGTGGCTGTACTAGCTTGCATTCCTACCAGCAGTGTAAGAGGGTTTCCCTTTCTCTGTATCCATGTCAATATTTGTCTTTTTGTGACTTAATTTTAGCCATTCTGAATGGTATGAGGTGGTATCTCATTGTGGTTTTAATTTGTGTTTCCCTGATGTTGAGCATTTTTCATGTCTGTTGGCCATTTATATGTCTTCTTTGGAAGAATGTCTGTTCATGTCTCCTGTCCATTTCTTGACTGGATTATTTGTTCTTTGAGTGTTGAGTTTGATAAGTTCATTATAGATTTTAGATACTAGCCCTTTATCTGGTAAGACATTTGCAAATATCTTCTCCCATTCTGTAGGTTGTCTTTTGGCTTTGTTGACTGTTTCCTTTGTCAATGACATGGGTGGATGGAACTAGAGGTCATTATGTTAAGTGAAATAAGTCAATCAGAGAAAGACAATTATCATATGATTTTACTCATATGTGGAATTTAAGAAACAAAACAGAGGAACATGGAGGAAAGGAGGGAAAAATAAAACAAGACAAAATCAGAGAGGCAGACAAACCAAAAGAGACTCTTAACCATAGGAAACAAACTGAGGGCTGTTGGAGGGGAGAGTTTGGAGGGATGGGGTAACTGGGTGATAGGCTAAGAAGCACACAGGGCATAATGAGCACTTGGTGTTATATGTCACAGGTGAATCACTGAACTCTGCTTCTGAAACTAATAATACATTATATGTGAATTAATTGTAAATGAAATAAAATTAATAATAGAATCTGAAATAATAAAAACTACAAAAATAGAAGTAGGAAGGGAAGACACATACTTACTTTCCCACTACCATTTTTATTTCCAGTTCCTTCCTTCCCTTTAGTTCCTGCCTATGTAAATGCAATGTTTTTAGCTTTGTCAAAGCAACCTGAAAGTCTGAGAAAAAGGCGACTGCTTCTTTACCATTTAAAATTTGGAGAATAAATAAAAGGGCACTAATCTTTTAAAACCTACTATGTGTTGGGCACTCTGCTAGGCACCCTCATATATGCTAATCCCTATAATCCTGAATCTATCTTATAAAATATTATTCTAATTTTACAAAGCAGTAAAGAAGTCTTTGTAAAAGAAACAAATTTGTTCATGATGGTGTAACTAATAGCTAGCAAGCAAGATTTGAAACCAAATATCCCTATACACACTACATAAATATTATTTTCAAGATGAGAAAAGCAGTTGATAAAATCACTGGGGTACTGATAAATGTCCTTCCTTCCATCGAAATGGATAGAATGGATAGAATTTTCACGAGTCTATTTACTTCTTTTTCTTCTTTTTTCTCCCCATCCTTTATTTCTTCAATAAATATTTTAGGCTGAGACTAGAGGAATGAATAAAACAAAGACCCCATTCTTGGGACTGTTATATTCCAGTAGGTGGGATACAAAAAATAAACAAAGAAATAAATATATGTTGGGTAGCAACGAGCATCATGAAAAATGTAAACCACAAATGAAGATAGAGAGTGAGGAGCTAAGGCCATGTTTGTTGTAGTTTTCTTGGTACTCTCTGGGAGGTCCTTGTCATACCTAAATGAAATGAGTAAGCAGAAGGAACAGTAAATGCAAAGGCCCTGAGAAGAACCACACTTGGAGTAATTAGGAGGAGCAAAGATTTGAATAAAAAATGATTGAAGAACAAAGAGGTAGGGAGAAAATAGGAGATTAAGTCAGAAAAATATCCAAGGGATAAATCACATAAGACCCTACAGGCCATGGTAGGGCTTCAGCTTTTAGGCTGAGTAAGAGGCAAAGCCACTGGAGGGTTTTGAGGTAGAATAATGACATGATCTAATGCAAGAGATGGATGGAGCTGGTAAAAAGTATTCAAAGTCTGGATATATTTTAGTTATAGCTAATATAATATACAAATGAATTAGATATGGAGTATGTGAGAAAGAGTTGACAAGAAAAAAACTCATGGTATAATGTATGCCAAGAGTTTGGATGAAGGTAGGAATGCTCTGAGGTCTTAAACCTAGCCACAGTGTTGGTCTACAGTATCAACCTACCCATCTTGTGGATTTTGTAGTCCTCTTTCCTTTGACTTAGACCTATCATATTGAGATTCTGGAGACATCTTTTGTTATCCAATTTATACTGCATTATCAAATTGCTATTCATACAGATTCGTCCCAGGGCAAGTTTGATTTTTGTCTCTTTTCTCCTAGTTTGCTTGAACTCTTAAAAAATTGTTTAAGTCTGAATCTCCGTAATAAACTCTTTAGAAATGAAAATGCCACATTTAATGGCACATGTCAGAAAGTTGGGATTCTTGTACTATCAGAGAAATGTTCATTAGAAAGAAACCTGGCAGCAATACTGTCATTGCTAAACTCAAGTTAAAAAAATCTAACAATGCAAATGCAAAGCCAAGAAACTGTGTTTGTTATCAAGTTATCCTATCAATGAAGAAAATTTCTGTGCTGCAGATTCAAACTTTTCCAGGAATGGTCAGGCGAGAAAGAAAAGATTCTATAATTTTTAGCATTCTTTTTTTTTAAATATATTTATTTATTTATTCGACAGAGATAGAGACAGTCACCGAGAAAGGGAACACAAGCAGGGGGAGTGGGAGAGGAAGAAGCAGGCTCATAGCAGAAGAGCCTGATGTGGGGCTCGATCCCATAATGCCGGGATCACGCCCTGGGCTGAAGGCAGACGCTTAACCGCTGTGCCACCCAGGCGCCCCTATAATTTTTAGCATTCTTGTGACACCTAAATATTCAGTGAAATCAGAGTTTCCTGGGGAGGGGTGAGCAATGACTTCTTTAGCCCCTGTATGCTAGATACTGTTCTTAAATTATTATATTGTGTGGAAACAATGTATGTTAGGGCAGAGTTGAATGCCCAGTACCACTCTGCAAGTACAGACCATATGTAATCATGGAATTTTCCAACTCATTTTGTTCAAATACTGGTGGAGTAGTTAGTGATCTATGATGTGTGGTTTCTGAGATCTGCATAAAACTAATCTCAATAAAAAATATTCCCCTTCTACCTCAAAACTCTATTATTTGGGACTTGGTCACCAGCGGATTTCCCACAATTCACATACATCCTCCTTATCTTTTTCCTTTAATTATTTTTCTATATGCTTTTTAAAACTTACCTGCCTCTCTACACCCAACGTGGAGCCCAATGTGAGCTCAAACTCACAACCCTGAGATCAATACCTGAGAGGAGGTCAAGAGTCAGATGCCTAACTGACTGAGCCACCCAGGAGTCCCTAAAATTTAACTGTTTAAGCCCACTTTCTTTAAAGCCCATTTTTAATTAGCTACATGACCTCAGGCAAGTTACCTCATCTGAGTGAACCTCAATCCTTACCTAAAATGGAAAATTCAGGTGGGGAATAGGGCATATATAAAATAGCAACTCAGTACACATGAACATTTTCACACCAATTGAGAAGTTCTGCACAGAAGCATATTGAAGTATTAAGAGCCAGGGAAATAATAAGACTTGGGAACCCTTCCTTTTCAAAGTACTTTGGGGGTAGGGAGATGCATAGAGGGAATTTCTCTATCACTTGGGCATTGAGTCAGGGCAGTGGAGAGAATATTAGACAAATTTGACCCCAAAGACTTATCAGACTTTTGTTCTAGAGCTGGCATGACAAATACGTGTTATTTAATTTGCAAATTCCAAATCATTGTTAATGGCTGCCCAGAGCAATGTGTTAAGAAGTATTCTAATGTGTAGTTTGGACAAATCAGGACAGAGATCCATTATTGATGTCATGGATCATACTGATGCCATTATAACAAAGTGAGAAAATGGAGGCAGTGAAGCACATTATTTGCTAGTTTTCCCTAGCATTAGACAACTGGTTTGAAGGGTTTTATTACACATTGACTCTATTTGAACATTAGTGGCTTTATGCCAAATGTATATGACTGGATTCCCCTAAAGGTATTTTCTTAGTATGAGTCCTTGAGTTTTTATGTTCAGATTATTTGTCTTAAATGCCTATGTGGTTCTTCTCCAGACTGTATAATTAAGAAGTATTCACTGTTGACATAAATGGCTCTACCTCCATTGCAAAGAACACTATAATGCTTTAAGATAAAAACCTTGACTTTTTAAAAAATTAGGTTGCATTTGAAAAACTAACCCTTATTCATATTTGCCTATTTAAAAATTACAGAAGTAAAAAGAATAAGTTAAAACCCTGCACAACCCTGCATAAATTCAGAGTTTGATCCAGTATATAATATTTTGATTAATATAATTCTATCTTGTTTCCCATCATATGTATAGGTATTTGTAGATACATACATATATTGGGGAGTATTTAGATTTTTAAGCAAACACAAAATTGTGTAGCTGTACATATCCGTTTGTGACAGCTCTAAAAACCTTCATATAACCTTTTAGTTTCTTATTCCTGTTAGAAAAAAATACATTTTAATAAATGCTACAAATCCAAATGACTAAGAGAATGGGAGAGTAGACAACGGCAATGGAGCAATTTAACAGTTTTGGGTAGATGTGAAGCAGATCAGAGACTATAAAATGATTTAACAGAAAGGAGAAAGATGAAATACAGGTGCTGAAAGAGGAATGATTCTAACAAATATGAAGCCTAATCATGTTTGGAATTCTGGAAACGTCTTAGATATAGTAGCATTTTGAAACTCTAAAGGCACATACATGGCGAGGAGTGCACTAAAAACAAAAGGAATTCTTGAGAGACTGAAATTATCAGAGATGTCTTTCCCCATTTCACTCAAGTAAATATACCTCCTTTCTATCTACCAGTGAGGAAAGGTTTATTCCCTGGAGAATAACAACGAGAAAGTCTTTGCAGAATTATGGAACTCAGGCATTGGAGGGCAGGATGATGTAGTTCACTGACATTCAAGAATTGACTAAGACTTACCAGTGTGACTTCCTCCTCACAGAACACTGACTCTGAGGTATATATGCCCAGGCATAAGATTGCAGAATTTGCCTCTAAAGAAACTTACTCATCCAAAAGAAAACATCCCATACACTGACATTCAGGATTTTCCAATAAAATGGCCACCTGGTCACCCAACAGTCAGACCCACCATCAACAAACATGGAGATTCCAATCAGCTTTTCAGTAACTTCCTATAAACTATGAATACACAGCCAGGTCACACTAGATGTTTCAGTAATGTTTTTAATAAGAAAGACAAAAACAACTGATAAAAAAGAAATAAATTGGTAAAAATAGTGTCACTGAGAAGAAGATAACCTCAATAATAAGATAATTAGCATGAGCAAATAGAACCAAATGATATACAAGAAAGACAGATGGGAAATATTAATACCATGAATGTTAAAAATAGGATAGCAGAGATTTGAAAGTCAACAGAAGAACTGGGAGATAAACTTGGGTAAAATACCCCTAATACTGGAACAATGGGCAGTATGTTAGTTTCCTAGAAGTGTCATGACAAATTACCACAAACTTGGTAGCTTAAAATAACAGAAAGTTATTCTGTCACAGCTCTGAAAGCCAGAAGTCTGAAATCAATGTGTTGGCAGAGTCACATTCTCTCTGAAGGGTGAAAGAGCAAATCCTTCCTTGCCTCTCCTAGGCTCTGTAGGCTGCAGGTGTTCATGACTTGTGACAACACTCCAGTCTCAGCCACTAATTTCACATAGCCTTTTCTTCTCCCTGTGTGTCTCTCCTTCCTGTATCTCTTATAAAGACACCTGTCATTTAACTTACAGCCTCCCTGAATAATCTAAGATGATTATCACTTGAAATCTTTAACTTAATTATATTTGTAAAGAGCCTTTTTTTTTTAAGGAGGCCATATTCACAGGTTTTAGGAGTTATCCAGACAGAATGTTTTGGGGGTCACCATTCAAACTACACAAGGACAAAAACATAGAAGAAAAAAATACAGGGAAGTTAGAAGGTCAATTTAAGAGGCTCTATATCTAAAAGAAATTCCAGGAATAGAGAAGCACAAGATAAGAATTTGAACATTCTCAAAACTGATGGGCATGAGTTTTCAAATGAAAGGCATTACTTTCCATTTTAGCTCCAACACTTAGAGTATAAAGGAAGTCATCATTCTTATCCTTATATCAAGAAAAAAAAATCTGAACAAACTGGAAACTAATGACTTTCCTAGACCCATCAGAAAACTGAGTTTGCAGGGTTAACTGCCACTTTGATATCTGTAGAGACAGACAAATCAGAAAGCCTTAGAGATCTGCTTACCTAGAGCAGAAGCTACTGGAGGCATAAACTGGTAGGTACACTTATATGGTAATTTTGATAAACTGCTGGAGTCTTGCGTATGGACTAGCCTGAGAATCAGAAGTTCCTGGGGGCCTCAGTTTTAGATGGAGCCCTCATACTTTCATAGTCTATTTCCAAGAACCTCATCATGTTCCTATGACTGATGAAAATCTGATAAAGCCTATAATCTTGGCAGGGGGAGGGGAAGAGTAATCTTTGTGAAATATGACCATAGTGTTCTTTATAACAAAAGCCAACTCTTCAAGGGTGAGGGCTCATTTCACCAGAGCATATCCCAGAGTTGTGGAAGAAGATTCTTCTCATTCCAGCTCTCTCTACTTTCCTGTCTTAACAAAAGAGGAATAGGGATGTGATACAGGAAGAAACACTTATGAGGGTCAGAGGCCAGACTCATAGGCCCACAAAAAGACTGAGATTTAAGTAGAATATATAAAACACTTCCCCTCTCCTGTACCTTTACACTATAAAACATAGACTCTACCTGAGAAGAAGTAATCAGGGAAGCCCAAGCTCAATGGAACATTCATCTAGATGGACCATATTCTGGGCCATAAAATAAACCTTAACAAATATACAAACTATATTTTCAGACCAAAATGGAAATAAACTAGAAGTCATAACAGAACGATAGTTGGAAAATACTTGAAAATTGAGAAATAAAACTATATACTTCTAAATAATACTTAAGTTAAAGAAGTATCAACAAAAAGTTAAAATTACTTTGAACTAAATGAAAACAAAAACACAACTCACCAAAATTTGAGAAACGCAAAGAAAGCAGTGCTTAAAGGGAAATATTTAATATTGAATGTGTAATTAAAAAATAATTATCTAAGATCAATAACCTAAGATTTCACTTTAGAAAACTAGAGAAATAGGAGAAATTCAGGCTTAAGGCAAGCAGGAGAAAAGAACTAATAAAAATTAGAGCAGAAATCAGTGATATTGAAAAGAGTAAAGCAGTTGAGTAAATCAACCAAGCTAAAAGCTAGTTATTTTATTGATGTCAATAAAATTAATAAAACCTGTAGCTAGACTAATGAAGAATGAATGAAAAAAAAGACACCAAGTTTCAGTTTCAGAAAGTAAAAAGGAGTCATCACTACTAATTCTATGGATATTAAAATGATAATAAAGAAATACTGCAAACAATTGTGTACCTCCAAATTTCATAATTTAATTGATATAGTCCAATTCCTTGAAAGACACAAACTACCAAAATTCACACAAAGGAAAACAGCTTGAATAGCCTTTTATCTATTAAAGAAATTGAATTAATAATAATCTCCCAAAAAAGAAAACACAAGTTTACATATTTAAAGAATGTATGGTGAATTCTACAAATATTTAAGGAAGAAATAATACCAATAATCCACAATCACCTCTAGAAAATTATATGACCATATTAATGGATACAGAAAAAGTATTTGAAAAATACCAAACAAAACCCCAAAAACAAAAGCAAAAAAAAAAAGTCATAACAAAAACCCTCAGCAAACTGATAGAGAGACTTCTATTTGAGTAAGAACACTTACATAAAACCAATATTTTATATCATACTTAATGATAAGACTGGACACCATCTCACAAGATTGGGGAAAAGAAAAGAATGTCCTCGCTTATCTCTTCTACTTGAATATCACACTGGAAGTCCTAGGTAGTGTAATATCACAAGAAAATGAAATAAAAGGCACCCACATTAGAAATTAAGAAATAAAACTGTCTTTCTTCTCGGATCTAAAAAACCCAAAGAATTGGCAAAAAAACTCTAGGAACTAACAAGTAAGTATACCAATATCACAGAATATTGAGACTAATATACAAAAATCAGCTGCTTTCCAAAAATACTACTAATATAAAATTGAAATTTTAAATTTAAAAAGCAAAACCATTTACAGTTGTGCCAAAAAATATGAAATATTTAGGTATGTTAAACAGGTATAATACAGGTACAAATTTAACAAAATCTATATGGAGTAAACTACAAAACTCTAATAAACAAAATTAAAGAAAATCTAAATAAATGGAGAGCTAGCCTGTGTTCATGGATATTAAGACTCAATATTTTAGGATGCCAGTTTTTCCTAATATAATCTATAGATTACAATCCTACTCAAAATTCCAGCAAACTACTCTATAGATGTTGACAAACTGATTTTATAGTTCATGGGGGGAGTCAAAAGATCCAGAGTAGCCAACAGAATACTGAATAACAAAATTGAAGGACTCACATGACCTGATTTCAATATTATTTTAACACAGTAATCAAGATGGCATGGTGTTGGCAAAAGAAGAGACACATATATCAATGGAATAGTAAAACGAGTCCAGAAATAGAACTACGCAGATACGGTCAACAGTACTTTGACAAAGAAACAGAGTGAATTCAATTGAGAAACGATAGACCTTTTATAAAATATATATAGTCTCCTAGACACAGACCTTGCATTTTACATAAAAATTAACTAAAATTGTACCATAGATTTGCGAAACAGGAGAAAATCACTATGACTTTGGGTTTGGTAATGAGATTTCAAATATAATTACCAATACTGTCCATGAAAGAAAAATTTGGTAAATTGGACTTTACTAAAATTAAAAGCTTCTGCTCTGTGAAAGACAGTTAAGAGAATGAAAAAGCAAGCCACAGACTAGTAGAAGTGTTTGCAAATATATGTCTGATGAAGGACCTATATCCAAAATATACAATAAATGTTAAAAACTGAACAATAATAAAATACATAAGACAATTGGAAAAAGATTATAAGAACTGAACAGATACCTCATCAAAATTTACATATACCAAATAATCATATGAAAAAATGCTCAATATCATTTGTTGTTAGGTAATTGCAAATTAAAAAATGGAGATACTACTAAAAATCTATTAGAATGTCCAAAATCCAAAACACTACCACCAAATACTGGTAAGACATGGAACACCAGGAATTCATTCATTTCTGGTGAAAATGCAGATGGCATAGCCACTTAGGAAAACATTTTGTTAATTTCTTACAAAATTAAACACAGTCTTACCATATGATCCACAATTGTGTGCCTAGGTTTACCCAGAAGATCTGAAAACATATCTACACAAAACCTTCTTGTGAATGTTAATTGCAGCTTTAATCATAATGGCCCCAAAGAGGAAGCAACGAAGAGGTCCTTACGGAAATGAATAGATACACAAAACGTGATTCATCCATCCAGTGGAAGTTTTCGTTTGCATCACCCATTCGATCAGCACAAAAAACCTAGAAGACCATTGTAAAGAAACTAATTTGGTCAGTCAGGAATGGTCTTTTTTTGTTTATTGTCCTTTTCTATTTCCTAAGGTAAAAGATTGGGTAGGCACTCCATATTCATGTGTTTTGCGATTGCATCTCTTTTGGTTTGAACATGTTCTAGAAATCAGAGTACAATGTCTTGTAGCCCGCCGGCCCAAAATTCCGACTTTAAGCTCTCAGCCCCAGACTGCATATAAAATGTCTCTCAATATCTACTTAGATCTTACAGCTCTTCAGAAAAGAAAATCCTCTGCCCTTTATTTCAGTATCTAACAACCCATATTTTAAAAATATTTATTTTTTCGAATCCAGGGTTTTTTAACCAGTGGTCTGTATTGAAATCGCTTGCTGTAGGGTTTGTTTTTGTTCATTAATTTTTTTTTAAAGATTTTATTTATATTTGACAGAGATAGAGACAGCCATCAAGAGAGGGAACACAAGCAGGGGGAGTGGGAAAGGAAGAAGCAGGCTCATAGCAGAGGAGCCTGACGTGGGGCTCGATCCCATAACGCAGGGATCACGCCCTGAGCCGAAGGCAGACGCTTAACCGCTGTGCCACCCAGGCGCCCCTGTTCATTAAATTTTTTGTTCGTGTTTTATTTTTAATTGAAAAGAGATACTGACGCAGTATATCCAGAATGAGGACCACATTTTTACGCTTTTAAGATACTCCATGAGTGCTTCTGCGTTCACTACCCAGTAGAGACTGCTGATTAAATCAGTCACACTAGGCTCCGAACCTAGGTCACATAAAGAAATTTTTAGCAGAATTCTACCTCATGGCACAGGAAAAGTCTGGCTGACAAGCAGAATAATAGGAATACCATTACTGTTTGTGGCAAAGGGAGCAGAGAACCAGAAGATGCCTGTGAAACCCTGGGAGCAGTCTTTTTGAGTTTCTGACAGTGACATGTTGTTAAACATTCGCTATATCTGAAATTGAGTAGGTACCCCAATGTGAACTGATGCAGGCTTCTGGGAGGATTTTGCCTGAGCCATCTTACACTGCTACTTGAAATCTGCAGTGAAATTGGATGGAAGGCTTTGTTTCAATCTGTTCCAATATTCCTTGACATGCACACGAATCCCCATGTAGGATAAATTAGCCAGAGAGAATAGAAGCTGAATGAGAAGGACTGGCAGGCAGTCTTTTTGAATCACATACCAGATCCACATTTACACTTCCTATTTGTCGCTTCTCCCATAGAAATGGACTCATGTGTGAAATGAAAGAAATGTGGGCCTACCACTAAAACTCACTACCTTGGAAAGGATGACAAGGGAATGGATTGATGGATGGTAGCACAGAAGCCTACACAGGCTCCATTTACCAAACCAATGAACATCCTTTTATGCAATGAGTCTGTGTAATAATTTGTGTTGATGATGATTTGGTAGCAAATTAAAATTAATTAGTGACAATTTCCTTTCTTACTGTGCTGATGCGGCTTCCAAAACTGTGGATTCATCTTCTGAGAATTAGTAACCTTTTTGCTACCCACATTCAGAACGTGGCACCTTCCTTTCTCTCTTTGCTTTTCCACACTATTTTGCTATTCAGTGTGTGATCCCTAGATCAGTGATATTGGTATCAGGTTTTCATGAATGTAGAGTCGCATGGGATTGGGATCTGTCCTCTACCAGTGTCTCCTGATAATTAGTATGCTCATGATTGCAGTTTGTGGAACACTGATTGATGTAGTAGGTGTAAGTCAGAGTGTTAGGTAAACAGACCAGGAGTTGTAGGTTGGTATACTTAGTTGAATTACCCTGGGACCACTATTTTTTTCTTTCTTGTTTTGAAGGTATGGTACTTTGATGATCAGTTTTTCAGGAATGTCTACCACCTAGCTTATGCTTTTCAGACTCCAGTCCAGAATTTTCCCAGCTTCAGATCCATATCCAACTTTTCTCCTACTTTGACTCCTGATGTATCCCTGGAGAAGCTTTATCTATCACAACACTTGTTTCACTGCACCAAAGTTATCTGTTTATCAGTCTCTCCTACCAGATTGTAAATTCCTCCATGATATGATTTATACCTATATTGTTTTTGTGCAGGACACTAACAGTGACACAGTGTGCTAGACACTGTGGACACAATGAGGATCCAGTAACTTCACCAGCAGAAAAGAGTGGAGAAAAGATAAATTAGATGATAGGTGGTACAATTAGCTAGGTGGCTGCCAAGGAGAAAATGCTGTATTGGGCAGCCATAATGAAGAACTAATACCCAGGAAGAGGGAAATGATCATGTAGACCTGTACTTCTCTCATATTGTTTATTGTGTTCAAGTCTGTGTTTTGATTTCTGAGAGTATTTATGCATGACTCTTGTATATAAAGTCTTAAATAACACTCAAGTCTGGGTCCCACCCCAGACCAACTGAATCAAAAAACCTTGGTGGTGTGGGCCAAAGATTTGGCATTGTTTTTAAAACTCCTCAATCAGAGTCCCTGGGTGGCTCTTTTGGTAAGCATCAGACTCTTGATTTTGGCTCAGGTCAAGTAGTGAAAGTTTGACTTCCTCCTTGATGATTTGGATGCCTTCTATTTATTTTTGCTCTCTGGTAGCTGTGGCTAGGACTTCCAGTACTATGTTAAATAATACTGGTGAGAGTGGACATCCCTGTCTTGTTCCTGACCATAGAGGGAAAGCTCTCAGTTCTCTCCCAAGGAGGATGATATTAGCTGTAGGTCTTTCATAAATGGCCTTTATTATGTGAGGTATGTTCCCTCTATCCCTACATTTTTGAGGGTTTTTATCATGAATGGATATTGTACTTTGTCAAATGCTTTTTCTGCATCTAATGAGAGGATCATATGGTTTTTATCCTTTTTTTTTTTATTAATGTGGTATATCACGTTGATTGATTTGCAAATATTTACCACCCTTGTAGCCCAGGAATAAATCCCACTTGACTGTGATGAATGATTCTTTTAATGTACTGTAGGAAGCCTTCTCAAAAAATTAAAAACAACTATCCTATGATCCAGCAAATGCACTACTAGGTATTTACCCAAAGGACACAAAAATACTGATTCAAAGGGGCACATGTACCCCAATGTTTATAGCAGCATTATCAACAATAGCCAAATTATGGAAAGATTCCAGATGTCCATCAACCAATGAATGGATAAAGAAGATACAATATATACATAGCAATGGAACATTACTCAGCTATAAAAAAGAATGGAATCTTTTCATTTGCAATGGCATGGTTGGAGCTAGAGAGCATTATGCTAAGTCAGAGACAAATACTATATAATTTTCCTTGTATGTGGAATTTAAGAAACAAAACAAATGAATATAGAGGGAACACAGAGGCAAATCAAGAAACAGACTCCTTTTTAAAATTATTTTGTTACTTAACATACACTGCAATATTGGTTTTTGGAGTAGAATTCAGTGATTCATCACTTACATACAATACTCAATGCTCATCACAAGTACCCTCTTTAATACTCATCACCCATCTAGCCCTTCCCCCATCCACTTCCCTCCATTAACCCTAAGTTTGTTCTCTATCACTAAGAGTGACTTATGGCTTGTTTTCCTCTCTCCTTTGTTTTCTTTTCCCTCTTCCCATATGTTCATCTGTTTTCTTTCTTAAATTCCACATATGAGTGGGATCATATGGTATTTGTCTTTCTCTGATTTATCTCACCTAACATAATACACACCAGGTCTAGCCATGTCATTGCAAATGACAAGATTTCATTCTTTTTGATGGCTGAGTAATATTCCATTGTATATGTATACCACATCTTCTTTATCCATTCAACTGTCAATGGACATCTGGGCTCTCTCCATTGTTTGTCTATTGCTAAGGGTGAAGATGTGGAGAAGGGGGAACCTTCTCACACTATTGGGGAATGCAAACTGGTGTAGCCATTCTGTAGAACAGTTTGGAGTTTCCTCAAAAAGTTATAACTAGAACTACCCTATGATCCAGAAATTGCACTACTAGGTATTTACCAAATGGATATGAAAATACAGATTCAAAGGGGTACATGCAACCCAATGTTTATGGCAGAATTATCAACAATAGCCAAGAAACAGACTCTTAACAACAGAGAACACACTGAAGGTTGCTGGAGGGTAGGTGGCCGGCGGGTGGGGGGGAGGGGATGGGCTAAATGGGGGATAGGGTTTAAGGAGTGCACTTGTGATGTGCACCGGGTGATGTATGGAAGTGTTNTTGTATTTGAGTGATGAATCACTGATTTCTACACCTGAAACTAATATTGCACCGTATGTTAACTGGAATTTAAATAAAATTTGGAGAAAACAAAAAATTATTTAAAAAAATGATTCTGTTCAAACTTTATTTATAATCAAGAAGAAACTAAATATAAACTTCTAAATAGTTTTATGTTTCCTTATTTTCTTTGACCTCCTCATTCAAGCCATGCCTAATGCTGGATGCTGGAAGCCACTCTGTATAGGCCAGAGCAGACAATACTTTGTAAGAGGACAAAAAAGTTAAGTAACTTGGATCAGATCACACAAGTAAGTGATAACAAAGGGTGTGTCAAGATTCAAACTCAAGGGGCACCTGGGTGGCACAGCGGTTAAGCGTCTGCCTTTGGCTCAAGGCGTGATCCCGGCGTTATGGGATCGAGCCC
>NC_048223.1:106473814-106566617 GCF_002007445.2 Ailuropoda melanoleuca | reverse complement strand
TTTTTGTATCTGGCTTCTTTCCTGCATTCCATGCCTAGGAGATATATCTACATCATTGCACATAGCACTAGACTGTTCAATTTAATTACTCTATAGTGTCCAAGTGATGAATAAGCCAAAATTTATTTATCCACTCCCTGGCCGATAGACATTTAGATTTTTGTTTTTTGTTTTTTTTTTTCAGTTTGTGTCTATCATGAACATTCTTGTAATTGTCCTTCAGTCATCTGCTGTAATTTATTCTGAATATATACGTAGACATGGATTTGCTGGATTATAAGATAAGCATGTTTTACTTTAATTGAAATAACCAGTTTTCCAAAATAGTTATAAAGATTTGCTTTCATAACATCAATGTATGGGATGAAATTTCCAGGGCCGCATACCCTCATCAACAGTATTAAGTCTTTTGAATTTTAACAAATTTTGAATGATCCTATCTTCTTGATGGATTGACCCTTTTGTCTTTATAAAACATCCTGCTATAATTCTATTAATATATATTGTGTTAATGTTTGCAATTAATGAATTGAATTAATGAAGTAATGGTTAATTAATGAATTAACTAATATGCCTCATATTAGTTACCAGTATTAGTTATTAGTACAACTGGCCAGGTTTTCTTTTGGTTAGTGCTTATATAGTCTTATGTTTTTTAATCTTCTGCTTTATTTTAAGATCTTTCTTTTATAAGCATCATTTTTTTTTAGATTTTATTTATTTATTTGACAGAGAGACAGCCAGCGAGAGAGGGAACACAGCAGGGGAGTGGGAGAGGAAGAAGCAGGCTCCCAGCGGAGGAGCCCGATGTGGGACTCGATGCCTGAACGCCGGGATCATGCCCTGAGCCGAAGGCAGATGCTTAAGGACTGCGCTACCCAGGCGCCCCAAGCATCATTATTGTTATCCTACCTGAAAGTCTATGTCCTTTAAATGAACTAGTTTTTCTATATTTAATGTAATTGTTAGTATTTTGGTGTTTAAATTTATACTATGTCTACAGTTCCTATTTGTTCTTTATTTTATTTCCTTTGCTTCCTTTTTTCTTGCTTTTGTTTGTATTAATCAAGTATTACTGTCATCATCACCCCCATAACTAGGGTGATATATTTTTAAAATAATCCTAGACATTACAATGTGTATCATCATGTAAAAAAATAATGTTTTAGTTCTAATATAAATTTGAAAACCCTGGACAATGAAAAAACCTTATAAAATGTTAATTCCATTTACCTCCTTCATACTTATGTGCTATTGGTGTCCTGAATTTTAATTTAAATTTAAATCACACAAAGCATTTTAATTATTGTGTAGCCAATATTATTTACATTCACTCACATATATATTCATGTTGCTTTTCATTACCTCCTGCATTACCATGCTTCCAATTAATACTATTTCTACATGAAGAATTTGGTTTACTATTTTGAATGGGGGTAGGACTATTGGCATAAAATTCCTGTTTTTATTTGCCTCAAAACATTTATCCTGCCTTAAGTTTTGGAAGAATATTTCTGCTGAATATAGAATTTTAAGCTGGAAGCTATATTCTTTTATATCATTCAAGATAACATTTTATTCCTTCTTATACTGTCTCATTCACAAGTCAGTTGTCTATGTTTTGTTATAATATAAATGGAAATAGCTTTTCATTTGATTTAAAAAATCTTTGTCCTTCCAGTTTTTTTTCATTTTAAAAAATTTATCATGTTCCTATATATATTTTTCTCTGATTACTTTGCTCTCTTTGATTACCTAGTCATCAATTATGAAAACTTTTGGCCAACATCTTTTTAAATACTTCTTCTATCCCATTCTTTCTCTTCTCTTGATCAAAACTAAAAAAAAAATGTGTTTCTTAAATATTTCCACCATGGTCCATGGGTATTTCCTCTTTTTTCAATACTTTCTATCCATTTTGTTTCTCCATGCTTTAGCCTGGATAATTTTGTTCTGACTTATTTTCCATTTTATTAATCTTCTCTCCTGCTGTGTCTAATATGCTATTAAACCCATTAACTGATTTTTTTAAATAACTTATGATATTTTTAGTTCAATAATTTCCATTTGATTGTTTTTATAGGTTGTAGTTTTTGGTTCAATGCTTTGTCTTATCTCTTTTTTAAAAAAATAAATCTCAATTATTTAAAAACCTGTATCTGAAAACTCCAGATCTGAATCTATTTTTATTCTGGGTTTGGTTCGGTTCTTTGGTTTTTTTCTCCCTCTTTTTTGGATTTTGATCTGGCCCTACTCCAGGTATATCTGATGTTCTTGCTTTAAATTGAATTCTGTCCATATAGATAAGATCTTTCAGAATCTCTGGGGCGTTATCTTTATCCAGAGAGGGTTTGGTGTTCTCCTGGCAAACAATTAATGTAAGAGAAGATGGCCTTGATCCAGTTAGCTTTTCAAATGACTCAAGCTTGGGTCTCAGTCTTGGTGAAGCCTGGTCTACATGGAATGCTATTACTGTTTCAGAATAGCGTTCTTACTCTCACAACTGAAAATCTGGGTTTACTAAAGGCCCAAATCCTTATCGCTCTCTGGTCCAGTTTTTGTCCTGTCAGCACAATTAGACCATCAAAAGCTCAGCTTAACTTTTTAATTTCTTAACTTTCACTTTCTGCAGTCTTGCAGTCTTCTAATTCTCTTTCTTTGTGAAGATTCAGAATCAAAAAATGCCTGAGGAAGAAAATGATGGTAATTATGAGGTTTCCTTCTCCAGGTTCCCTTTTCTCCAAAATTTTGGCCTTGATCATACCAATTTCTAATTTTTATATCCCCTCCCTGTGAGACTGCTGAAAGCTCAGAATCCCCGATTTAGAGTATCTCTCAGCCCAATGATGCTTAAGAGTGGCAAATGTGTTAAGGAGAAAAGTGATGGAGCATGTCTGGCTTACTTCATTGTGCTGCCAATTTCTTGGAACTCATGACCCATCAAATCCTGACCCTCTCTCTCAATTGCTTTCTGATGCCTACAAACAGGTTTTTTTGTTTTGTTTTGTTTTGTTTTTTCTATTTCTTTCAATAGTTCTTTCAAATGTTCTATTTCTTTTAATAGTTGCTCTCTGTAGAATGGTTTGCTAAAAGCTACTGTGCCTTAGCTGAAAGCAGAAGACATTTGCAAACTTTTTAATTTTTTTCCAAGATTTTATTTATTTATCGGAGAGAGAGAGAGAGAGCATGAGCAAGAGAGCACAAGCAGAGGAAGCAGCAGAGGAGAGAGAAGCAGACTCCCCACTGAGCAGGGAGTCCGATGTGGGGGTGGATCCCAGGACCCTGGGATCATAACCTAAACTGAAGGCAGCCACTTAACTGACTTAGCCACCCAGGCATCCCAGCAAGCTTTGTAATTTTGTCAATGAATCAGGTTTCAAGATGGTCAATTAGGAAAGGGGGCCAAACTGAATGTAACAATCAACCTGTTATTAATTTACTGTGACACTGTGAGCAAGAGGCAAAAAAGAAGCACTGGCTCTCCAATGTTCTCTTGATTTCCATGGAACGGTACCAGGAACAGGTCAGGTAAAAGTAGGACAGTTGGGGAAAGTATCTCACTAATAACATGCCCCAAACAAAAGGATCCTGTCTCTGTAGACACAGGGACAGAAGGGAGGGGGAATGAGGAGGGCTAGAAATAAAAAGGTACTGAGTTAAAATGGACCAAAAGTGCCTCACCCAATAATGTGATCTAGGTAGCGGTGCCAGGAAAGTGGCTTACCTGAGGCCCCCAGTGAAAAGGTTTCTGAATGGAGGATGCAGACTTTGAATCAGCATCCTCCAGAAAACTGCCATGAACTTGCTGTATGCCAAGTCTGATGTCTTGCCAGGTGAATCCTTGTAATGGCCTATGAATAGGTATGAAAGATCACACATCGGCTGAGCCAAGCTCATCCACAAGGATGCTGTTTATACCTCAACTCCCTACTCTCTTCTGTTATTGTTGTTGTTCTTATGCACTTCAGTACAGCCTTCATGGCTAAGTACATTTCATTTCCTTGTGATTCATTAGTCCTGTCTCCGTATGCAGATAACTCTGGGCATAGATAATCCAGGCCCTATCTGTAGAAATGGTTAGCTTCATCCAATACCACTTTCTTTATGGACATTAGTTAAATATGAGTATGTTGTGTGTGTAGAAAATATGCCATATATATGTAGCATACATATATATGTATATATTATGTGCTATATATATTATCACGTTATATGTACATACATATACTAATAAGAATATGTATGTTACAAATATATATGTAACATATACACACATACATATACACACATGAGTTTGATGGATGCTTTTCTGAGAGAAATTCTATAGGCAGACTACTTTGAAAATAATTTAGTGAAATGTTGGAGAAATAAAGTTCATGAACATCTAAGTCTAGAGCTTATCATTCTGTCTTGATTTTTAATTTTTATTTATGTTTCTTTTCTGTCTGGATTTTTAAAAAATATCTTAGTCCCTTCTTCCTGTAAGAGGAGAAAGTGCTGAAATCAGCTGTCTTGGGATGACACTAAGATTCTGTCCAAAAGCATGAGTGTTCTCTTAACTCCTTTTCATCTCTCAGGGGATGTAGTCAGCTTTATGGTGTGACACAGCAACCAGTGGTGGTGTAGCATGGCTCTTTTCCTGGTCATGAAACAAGAAAAAAATCATCTAATTTTTACAAAGAAATACTATGCAACAGAAATACAGTATATTGGCATGCGAGAAAGTCGATCACATCTGCTACTCTGTACAAGATAAGGGCTTCCCCCAAATGCACTTTCATTTCTGTTAGTGTTGTATCATCATCATTGCCCCTGTATCAGATTTCTAATGCTTATACAGTATGAGGAAATAAAGAGATCCGGAGTTTCTATTGATCATATAACCTATAGCTGAATCTCCCTGACCCAGTAACTCTCAATTTCTTCCTATAGTTTAACATTTCAACAAAATAAAAATGACTCCCCCTCCCCCACTCGGAATCTCCACCACAACACACAAACCCACTGCCTAGTTTAATCAGGTGCTAGGGTTGTACTCCAACATTAACCAAAGAAGAGAAAGGATACAAGAAGCTATGCGGAGGTCTCCAGCCTGTATGTCAACATGGGTTGCTGCCACTGCAGCCTTATTGGTAGCTACAAACAATGCTGGACAATATCATAAATGTGGAAGACAAGGTTAAAGGTACCAGGCCTAAGCCTTTATCTTAGAGCCAACTCTTCCCCTGTATTGGATCATTGGTTCTGAGAACCAAGGTCTACTCAACGATCTTAAGCTCCCACCAAGTATGAAAGAAGGCAGAGTAAATGAGCTAACATGAATATTCTTCATAAAAATCAAGGTGTGTGTATATGAGGTGTGGCAAGTGAGTGCTGGCAACAGCATCTTGAACTTTTCTTGCAGGTCTAAAACGAGGCTGATTTAGCATGGCATATTTCTTATTTTAAGTAAAAATTCCTGAAGTTCAGTTTTGTAGAAGGCACGATGCTTCTTGGTCTCTCAAAACTAGTAAGAATATTTTGTGAGTCTCCTGGGATCAGAAGGTATTTCTCCCATATCAGTTGTGTCTTTGCTTTTATACTCCACAGTGCCTTGCCAGGAATGACCCCATGAAAGGAAATTAATTTTTCTTTTTGAGTGGAAGATTTGTAAATATGCCCCAGACTTGACTCCTGCTTATAGGAATGCAGAGGTCATGGAAGTGGAAGTTCTCCTGCAGGCCCATCCCAAGGATTCTTGAGTTACTCTCTGTTTTTCTTGGACATTGAATGACTTGAAGATATCTGGGCACTTTATCCCATGCATCACTTGGCTAGGCCCACATTTCCCATTTCTGTCTTGAGCATGTAGAGCTCAGCTGTAAATCTCAGGCCACTCTGTATGCAGTCTGTTTAGCAGCAAAACAGAGAAAGCATTTGCAAATAAAGCATCTGTCCTCTCAAAATCAATCCATGCGCCCAGAGCTGACAAATCATACAGTATGTAAACACACGCAGTGCTATATGAAACAGACATGGGCTCTACCCATAGCAGAGGGTTATTTTTATGGAACTTTTTAGCAAGAATTACTGAAGTGAAAATAATTTCTGGGTTCTTCTTCGGTCTTCTTTTTTTTTTTTTTAAAGTACGTCTTCCCTTGAAATAAAATCCATATGGTTCCAAAAAAGTACACAAATCAAGTTTACAGCCAAATAAATTTTCAAAAAAGAAAAACACCCCTCCAACATACACACAGATCAGGAAACAAAAATTACCGCTCCAGAAGTTGCCCTCATTTCCCCTTCCAATTATTTGCTACCATTCCGCTTGGACAACTAGAACCCTGAACTTCAAACACCATAGATTAATGCAGCCTATTTTTAAAATTTTATATAAAGGGAATCATGTGGTATGCTCTCTTCTGTGTCTGACTTTCTTTGCTTAACATTGTGAGATTCATGTATATTTTTTGCTTTCATAGTTTATTTACTCTTAGTCTAGTTTCTATTACCTGAATAAACCATAATTTTTCCATTCTACTTTTGGACATTTGGGGTGTCTTCAGTTTGGGGGCGACTAAGGATAGTGCTGGTGTGAACAGTCTTGCATGTTGGGGTTTTGTGGGAGTTTTTTGGCAAAAATATGCATTTTGCTTGTTAGGCACATAGCAATGAATTTCTAGGTAAAAGTTTATGGACATGATCAACGCTTCCACTTTGTGACAAATGATTTTCAAAAAATGACTGTACAGCTCTACTCTCCTTGAGAAGAGAATGTGACGCCCAGCCGCTTCGTGTCTTCGCTAATGCTTGGCACGGCCTGCTTACATTTTGCCCATCCTGGCAGCTATGTGTTGCAATGCATGGTGGCTTTAATGCACATTTCCCTGATGATGAAGGAAGCCGAGAAACTTCCCAAAGTATTTTGGTCATTTGAATACCCTTTTCTGTGAAGTATCTGTTTGTCCATTTTTAATTGATCTCTTTCCCCCTATCTCACTGATTTGTTCTGTTTTATGTGCGTGTTTATCTTTTGCTGTACCAGTCCCAATTTATGACTTACCATGGTATATTTTGATTAACAAAAATTTTTCAGGTAAAATTCTTCAATTTATTGCCTCATGGTTAGCACAGTTTCTTTCTTGTTTACGAACTCTGTGCTTATCAATGTCATGAAATTACTTGCTTTCTTAAAACTTTTATTGCTTCATTTTATATTTATATCTATAGCCTATCTAGAATTGTTTTTATAAAGAGTGGGAGATAGGGAATCAAGATTGTTTTTAGCCTATATATATGTCTAATTCATCCAGCACTACTTATTGAAAAGATTGTCATTTACATCATAATGCAGCAGGATCACTTTTTTATAAACTAAGTAGGTCTATTTGAGAATCTCTATGTCATTATGCTGATTTCTTTCTTTATCGTAGGGCCAATAACATACTGTCTTAATTACTATAGCTTTGTAATAAGCCTTGATATTTGGCAAAATAATATTCCATATTTATTGTTCTTCAAGTCTATCTTGGCTATTCTTGAGATTTGTATTTCCATACAAATATGAGAATCGCTTTGTCAATCTCCAAAAAAAATAGTGATACTTTTATTGGAATTCTTTCAAATCTATAGAGCAATCTAGTATGAAATGACATTTTATAATATTAAGTTTTCAGTTCATAACATGATATATCTTTCCATTTATTTAGGTCTTGTCTAATTTTTCACAGTAATATTTGTAACTTTTAGTACAGAAGTCTTGCACATCTTTTGTTAGGTTTGTATCTATGTTTTGATGGGTTTTTTGAAGCTATTGTGATGGGTTCAGTTTTAATCTAAGAAATCATGAGCTATAACCTATATATTCTGAAAAAGACATTATTAGCAAACAATAGTCAAACAGTGAGAGAGCCACCTATTCAGTAACAGGTCATTCTAAATATCTAGTATGGAAAGTTGGATGTGCAAGTAGTTTTGGAATTCTGGAATCAGACTGCTACAATTTGAATGTTAATGCCACCATTAATAAATGTGCAATATTTCATTAATATTTCTGCACATCTACTTCCTCACCTAGAAAATGGGAGTAATGGGGCACCTGGGTGGCACAGTTGGTTAAGTGTCTAAGTCTTGGTTTCGGCTCAGGTCATGAACTCAGTGTTGTGGGATCGGGCCCCGTGCGGGGCTCCGCACTCAGCGTTGAGTCTGCTTGGGATTCTCTCTCACCTCTCCTTCTGCCCCTCCCCCCTGCAAGCTCTCTGTCAAATAAATGAATAAACCTTCAAAAAAAAAAACAAAGAAAATGGAAGTAATAATAACTCATTGTGTATTGAGATGCTTGGAAGTGGTGCATGTCAAACATTTAACACAGGTCCTGGCATATAGTAAGTGCTGAATAGACTCTGATGTTGATAATGATGATGATGATGATGACAATGGCGACCACGGTGGTGGTGATGACACTCATCATCATGTATTTGTGAGTCTTGAGACAATTTTTCCCCTCCAGCTGTCACTGATCTTGTTCAGAACTCATCATGCATGTTCCAAGGGCCCTGGGTTATCTTTACCTGCTGTACTCATACCTCTGTAGGTCCTGAAGACATGCATGTGTTTTTTTTCTCCAGCAAACCACATTTGGGGGTTCAGCAATTCACCAAACACCTCCTTGACCTAGGTCATGTTTATTAAAATACTCTATTGATACATTTAAAACAAATAACTTGATTTAGGGAGATCTTTATATATTTCTTCCAAAAGTGTTAGGTTTGAATCAGACTGGAAAAGACTACCCCTTGGAGTGCACTGACATCACCTTGGAGAGTTGGAGTGCGTGGGAATTATCTTGGAAAGGGTAAGTGAAAAGGTATTTCTATGCTGTTCTATTTTTCCTTAGTGTACTTATTGTTTTTTTCTGTTTGCACAAAAGCATTTCCCTGGATGCACAATGTTTTATAGATTACCAATTTACTTATTTTTTAAAGTATTTTGATACAGATTAAAAGTCTGACTCTACTTGCGTTTTTAAATATCTCTCAAGAATTTCTTCTGTTTCGACCAAGGTTTTACATGCAATACAATACATAACGAAGCAGAAACCCTTGCACCTCTCTTCATTTGCTTCTGCTGCCCGCTCTTCCCAGACTGAATTGCCCCATCCTCAAGCATTGTGTGTGGCAAAGAACTGCACACCAGTCACAAGCCCTGCCCCATCTCTAAAGTCCTGTCTAAATTAAGGAATTCTCTTTCCTCTCCTAAAACCTTATGCTACTTGATGATGCTTATTCATGCTTATGCTATCTGCTTGTTCAATAATAATTGCAGTAATAAAAAAAAAACCCTTAAAATCTAAAACATGTTGATTCTTTACCACATGGCAAGCACTATCTTAAGTACTTTACAGATAATATCCTATTCAGTCCTTTCCAAAAGCTTCACAGGACAGACACCATTATCCTCGTTTTACCTATGATCAAAGAGGCACAAAAGCATGGTTAGTGCTCAATGGAAACGAGGGCCGTTTTCAGGACGTAGCTTAAAGAAAGTGTGTGGCTCTCAAATTCTTTCTTCTCTTTCTCATTGGCATGTTAAGGGGAGCAGAGGGAAATGAAAAGGAAAATCCCTTACAAACGAAGATATTTTTCAACAGATTGATCAAGTGTGGATTTGGGGAGCATGTCTGTGTGACATGCACAGGCTCACCCTGTAAATCTTTATTGCTTTTGTTGTTTTCCTGTTAATCTCTTGAATCTCTTGACTTTTCACTCCCACAGACTCTCACTCCCACAAGAGGAAGTCGCAATGACTATATTAGTCACAACGTGGTACACCTCTTTTGGGATTTCTCTCTGGCCTAAGCCCCCCTTAATTCTGAAAAAGTTTCCACATAAGGGGGCCTCTGCCACGTTTGAGGTGTTAGGCACTGACTCAGTGCGGGGCCAAGGCAATTTATCCTGGGAATTTAGAAGCAGGATTCAGAGGTGCGAGTCAGTTTTGACACCTTCTAAAATTGGGAAGTTAAATTATGAAATCAGAATGAGAGTGGCCACATTTGGCATATTCATGCTAAGCAGAGACAACCAGTTTAGAGAGAGGATATGATCCTATTTCACCGAAACAAATCAGAGACTAGAGGCCTTGTAGCTCTAAAGAAAGTGAAATAATTGCTTTTTCTCCTAACTTTCTATTTGTTGGTTCAATTCCCCATGACCTAATATTTACTGATTTGCCCCTGGATTATCTGAACTATTCTCTAGATCCTTCTAACACACTCCCCTCTCCCTCCAACACTTTTACTTGTTTGTTTGTTTTTGTTTTCTATGTCAGCTTGATGCTTTTCTGTAACTTGCAGCCAAAAAGAGTCTTAAATACATCATAAGACCATTCTTGAGAGAGTTGTCTTTGTCCTTCCCTCACCTTGGAGCCTTCCCTCGACTGTCCCTTGACAAAGCCATGGAGCAGAGGAGGGACTGCATGCCAAAGCTGGCACCCCGATCTTTCTGCTTTTCTCATTTCTTTCACTTCCATCTGTCTCATCCTAAATACACTCAGTGCACTCGTGCTTCGAGTTTAAACATTACTCTTCTGGAAATGTGCATGTTAAAAAAGAAACCTGAAGATGCTGATTAATACAAATAAACCACTCCTAATATAATCCATACAATAATGCTTTTCCATGGTTATATAGGATGATATAAGCATATACCTCACCTCATATGGTTTGCAAAGCGATCCTGACATGGATACTTTTCGCTTGACTTTTTTTTGTTTGTTTGTTCATTTCTAGTGTTGCTTTATGGTGCCAAGCACAGAGCTGTCAAAGCTCTCCTCCACCCCCCCATAAAGACCAGAGTGTGGGCAGTGTTGGAGTTGCTAGGGTCCCAGCTATTATCCCTATTTAACAGAGGGGCATTAATGCACGGAGAAATGACAAGATTTGCTCCCAGAAATATACATAGAAAGCTGGTATGTGAATTCTACCCATTCTTCCAGGTTACTGCCTTCCTGACACTGTTGCTTTCTCTAGCTATTAGAGGAATCTCTCTGTGCTCTGAAACTTAGATTGCTTGAACAAAATTGTTCAGGTCTCAATTCTAGATGAGCTTCGCCCAAATGGTTTTTTCTGGACTAATATTTAGGAGAATGTTAGTTGATATTGGGTGTGTGTGTGTGTGTGTGTGTGTGTGTGTTGCAAATGTATGTTATCCCCTCATATAAGCCAAGGAAGACAGACTTGAACAAATTGTGTTTATTTACTGCAGGACTTCTCAGAGGCTTTCATGTGTTAACACGTCCTGTGGATTTACCCCCCAAAAAGCCTATAATATCAGGTGTTTACTAGACCCTGGAATTGGGAGAAGGCAGAGATGGCATATCTTTCATGATTTCATAAATCATCATTCCTAAAAACACAGTCTGGGAAGTGCTGCTCAAGACACTTTCATTTTTCTCACCTCAAATTACCTTTTTTGGTATGTCTGTGTTTAGCCATACCATCTGAAAAATTTAGAAAAATGATCACAGTTACCCAAGCCCTTAATAATCTTTTATGTGCAAGGTTTCTAGAAAAGTTCTCAAAGACTCACAGAATTATAGGGATCTTAGAAAATTATTTCTCTAATGTTTTACCTATGGTAGTTGTAGAATAACATACCAAGTCTAGAAATGGCAAGCAACTTAGCCAAAATGACTCATGTAGTTAGTGACTGAACCAGGGTGAGAATGCGGCTCCCCACATTGGCAGCTCATCCATCTTTCTGTCACTCCCTGGACAGCTCACACTGTATTGTCTGGAAACGAATTGCCTTCTGGGGCCAGGATCTCTTAAAAACCTCCAGAACACGTGCTGCATGGTAGAACTGAGCCACGAATGAATCGGGTCACCCTTTCCTCTCCCTCATCCAGGAATAAGAGAAAGTCTTGCTGTTTCTTTCTCCATGGATGTCAGCAAGTTAACATTATAACTGGCAAATAAAATTTAATTTATACTTTAGGACCATAGAGTGTAGGTTAATAAACGGTTATTGCGATATGGGTATTAGCATCATCCCCAAAACAAAACAAAATACTCAATAAACAAAGAAAAAAATGCTGGCAACTTTACAAAATGTAGAGTAGGGACAGTAGATTTCTGGAAAGATAAGTAGCTAAGAAGTGAATCCTCAGCCCCATTCAAATAAATTTCAATCTGTGTAGAAGTGTTTGAATTGGGGGTGGGGGGGATACTCAGATTCACGATGCTTAAAATAAAAATAAACAACAAGGTCCACAAAGAGTTTCAGGAAGAAGGTTGAAATAAATGAAGAATTTGGGGAGGTAGAAAGGTGGTTACAAACTTTCTCACTGAAAACAAGAAAATGGTGTGTATTTACATAGATATATAATGTATTGATTATTGAACAAATGGCATCTCTGGGTGATATGAACATTCTTTAATACATTCCCATATTAATCCTCACAGTATCACTGTGCTGGACATCCCCGTGTGAAGCCACACCGGCACAGTCAGCAGCACGTGGCAGCCAGTTAGAAAGGCAAATTCTTGGCCCCCACCCTGGTATTTGGGTATCAGAAATCCAGCAATTGGTGCCCTGACCAGGCTCTCCAGCTGATTCCCACACACACTGAAGCTGGACTATGTCTGCACCGTGTCCATTCTAAAGACGGGAACACTAAGAGTGAGGCACATGATATAATTTGTCCCAAAATCACTCGGCTCTCATGTGTTGCACGCAGGGCATCTGGACTCAGTCTCTCTAACACTAAAACCCATGGTCTGAACCAACAGACTCTGCAGGCAATACAACCAATAGAGTCTATAACCCTTCTCTGATACAGGGTTTGTATTTCTATCCTCCATGGAGATCTGGCTCCTAAGCAAATAAGGTATTAGGATAGAAACTGAACTCTCCCAGGAAAGGGAACAAGGGAAAGAAGGTAATAAAGCCTTCCTACCAGGCCAGAGAGAGAGACAGCTGCAGAATCTATTCACCTCCATGAAACAACTCACCGAGAGGGAGACGTTCAGCTAGGCAATCGGGGTGAAAGCCCCGAAAAATGCCCCA
Source organism: Ailuropoda melanoleuca (assembly GCF_002007445.2). NCBI lineage: Eukaryota > Metazoa > Chordata > Mammalia > Carnivora > Ursidae > Ailuropoda > Ailuropoda melanoleuca. Next base: position 106,553,574 of record NC_048223.1, on the reverse strand, counting down.
GTTTTTCCCTGCCGGGTTTATGAACCGCTTTGGCAGGCTAACAGCAGCACATTATATGTAATAGCTGGTTTACTCTACCTTGTCTGCCTTTTATTTTCACAAGGAATCCTTGTTATTCAGAGGAATTAGCAAAGGAATCCATTACATGCTGGCTACAAAGACTGCACAGTATTTATTCCAGTAATAAAAAGTCTAATTTTGCAATAACATGGCAATCTCTGGAAAGCGCTGGCTGATGGAATCCAAGCCTGGCAAAATTAGCCTCTTTTGGTGGTGCTTATTATTATGGTGTCTGTGAGAAGGGAGAGGAGGAGTGGGGGGGGCTTGCCAAGTAAGCACTTTTACAAAACAAAACAAATTCTCTTTCACAGAATCCTAAAATGGGAAAAATGGGGAAACTGCCATCAGGCTGAGAGAGCAGAAACACCAAGGGGGCGGGCTTGTAATTAATGTGGCTGAGGCTCACTGCATTTAGTGTCCTTGGCAAATGCGCTGACTAGTTTGCCACCTGGTCCTAATCCTCCCTTCCTGAGCCACTGGCAGGTGCCTGGTGCCATCAACAAGCCTGTGGTCTCCCAGCACCCACTGTGATTCATGAAAACCAACCCGCACTAAGCAATTTATAGAATATCAGAGCTTAAAGGGACCTGAGAACTTGCCTCTTACAACCCTCTTATTTTGCAGGTAACTGACAAGTCATCAAAGACACGGCACCAGGACTGTAAATCATGTCTCCCGGGTGTCTTTCCCCTTTCTTTTTCCCATAGTTTCATCAGTTAATGTTGTTTTACACATCACCATTTCTTCATACAACAGCGTTAACAGCAGATCCCTGGACCACATGAAAGTTGTACCATAGATTCAGTATTCCTTATTTCATCAGCGGAAATCTCAGAGGTATTCATTGATTAGGATAGCAGTTGCTTCTTTCTTGATCTGAAAGATGTTTTAAAATTCAAATTTCTAGTCTGACAAAAAACAGCTGTGCGTCTCTTTCCCAAAGTCTGACAATGCCAGACTGAGGACAACTTATTTTTCTCATCCTTCCCATGCCTCCAGAGGCAGTAACTACAAACTTGCTTGCCTTTGTTTCTTAAACAATGGCTCTGGAGCTGAAAGAATTTAATAAGTGGGCTGCGAAGCCTTAGTTCTGATTGCAAGAACAAGAGACTGATCTGTCGTGAGTGCATGTAAAACCAGCACTCCCATTAGCCCCGGGACTCCAGGAGCTCTGAGAAGAAGCTTCATTTCAGAGATCCCCATTAGAGCACAAACGCAGACAGCTACCAATAGGAGGGGGCATTCTAAACATTAACCAGAAATGACTAACTGCTGTCCCCACCAGAAAGAGTGAACATCTTTATAAAGCACCTAAAATGGTAATTAGAACATACACAGACACCAAAAAAAATGGGTTATGGCTTCTAGTCTTTCACATTTCTTCTTAATTTAGCAGCTACTCTTAAAGAGGAATAGTGATTATTCCGTACACCCTTATCTGAGGTAAGATGCATAGTAGATCCTTAAGATTTTAGCATCACTAAAAATTAGCCCACTTTATAAAATTTATGTTGAACTCGGTAAGCCCAAATTATCTTAGATTTTAGCCAGTGAACATTAAAGTGAAAGACTGACTCCTAATACACGTCTATGACGAGGAATGGACGGCGTTCTTCTTCTCCCACTCACTGAAAGGAGCCATATATGAGTTGGGCTTGTGGGAGCTTCTGTCTAGGCCATGGCCATTAGTAGTCGTTGAGTTTGAAATGTGTAAGTAATTATTCATAGCATCTAAGTTCAGTCAATAAATTCATGAAGCCCTCTGATAAAGCACAGCTCAGTTAAAAGACCATTTAGTGAACGGGATTGGTGTCTTTGCTTATTCTCCTTCCCCTGCTCTTGTCTTACCTTCCACAGCCTGTGTTTTTGATCCTTCTCCTCCCTCTTGACCTTCCCTGCTACCTTCTGGGGACATCGCGGCCTTCAATAAATGGCCTGAAATAAAAGTGATATATCGACTCACTCAATTCCACTCAGACCCCTCGCATATTATCAGGTCTGTGGAGTCTATGTAAATGCTTATAATAGCATAATCACATGAAGAAAGGAGCCCGGATGTTGTATTTCAGAGCAAGCTTTCAGCCATCTCTCAGAAGCAACAGTTCGGAATATGTGACATTTAATGGAAAACACATACAAAGGAGCACAAAGTACTGGTTTCTTGATAACTAGCGTCCTCTTAACCCACCCAACGCTCCCCACTGCAGACACACGTGAACACCCATATATACCCCAATACACACAGTAAAACTCTCAGAATGACAAAAAATCGGGTAATTTTTGTTACGGATACTGTTAAAATATACTTATTTATATTTCATGTAGGTTCCAGGCATTCTGTAAGAGACCATGACCCAAGGAGGATCCAGTGCCTCTCCTTAGGAGATGACACAAACACTAAAAGACCCTTCTTCATGGATCTTAATTTGGACAGAATAGAAATGCCCACTTGTCAGAAAGATGAATGTAAGCTTTGATGCAAACAACTTAATCTGAAAAGAGAGGATCCTTCCACTATGATTCGTCTCAGATGAGATTAAGAAATCTGTGATTCTGTAAAGGATGGAAGAAATGTAATTGTGAATAAACAAGCATGCTGGCAGTCCTTTTTGAGACTGTGCTCTTAATGTAACCACAACAGAAAGCAGGAGAGAGTGTAGAGTTTCTAAATCACTGTGCGGTTCCATTTCCCACATCCTTGTTCTGCAACAGCAGTGCTCTTTCACTGTTCCTCCTGCCACCCACATAGCAACTTATTCATGTGTAAAGGTTAAAGCTGCATAATTTTCATAGAAACACATAAAAGCTACACAGCCTGATGTGTTCAGCACATAATATAGGAGGGAGTAAGGGACAATTTCTATGTGTGGAGCAAGCAGAAGAGACAGAGAAGAGAGAGATGTGGGGAGGATATTGAGATTCCCTGCTTCAGACAGAACTGATTCCTGAAAAAAGAAAAAAAAAGAAAAGAAAAGAAGAAAGAAAAAAATGAAGTTTGTGGTTCTGCATCTGATAATGGCCATGAGTTAGCACCTGGCCACATCTAACCCCATACGACAGAAAGAGAGCTTTACTTTCCAGACATCCAACCACTGTGCCTCCCAGGACAACTCATGGTAACATCTGATACTTTTAACTCAAGAACATGGGTGTACTGATGGTAGGAAATGAAGACTGATGTAACTGATCTAGTTTAGAATTTCTGTCTGGGAAAGGCACTCATTTAGGTACACAGTAGGGGCAAAGTAAATGCTAGCTGAATGAAATGAACTGTACCTGGGGACTAATGTCAGAAGTGTATTGCTGCATTTTCGAGATATATATATATATAGAGAGAGAGAGAGAGAGAGAGAGAGAGAGAGAGAGAGAGAGAGGAGAGAGAGATTCTGAAATTCTTTAAATCTTGGAGAATTGGTCATTGCTAATGAATTGGGAATTGGTCCAGGAAGATATAACTTACCAGAAAAAGAAGACAGATTGGTTAGGGGTTGAAAATCACTTTAAAGCAGAAATTTTAATGGCTAGGATCACTTTCCTTACAAATAACCATGAAATCTGTACCTTAGTATAACCTACACATTATAACTGAAAGAAGCCCCTGATGGGATGTCTGGTATTTATATCATGCATTCTTACATCAAATTCTGTTTGCTTTTTAATTTAAAGAGACAGAATGGCATCATTTCAGATAATTTCTATAATTCCAGCAGCACCATTATACTTCATGGAATAGCAGACAAGTCAGTCTCTTGATAGAAAGGAAATGAAAACTCTGAACACTTTGGCATGACATTTATTGATTCCTTATAACTAGTCCAAGTTGAAAGAAAAAGGAAGGGTAGGAACCTAAACTCTCAAAGAATATAATACTAGGATCACAACAGATCAGATGATGTATTTAATATGAAATATTTCTGTTACAGCTGACATTGAATAAGCCCTCAATTGATGCCTAATTTTGTTAGTGAGGAAATTACTTCTCCCCAAAGAGTCAAATCTAGGCCAAAACCTCATTTCTTCTGGTTCGTCTTTCAGAACTTATTTGCCATTTTAGTTGTTTTTTTTTTTTATAAGATTTTATTTATTTTTGTGACAGAGATAGACAGCCAGTGAGAGAGGGAACACAACAGGGGGAGTGGGAGAGGAAGAAGCAGGCTCCCAGCAGAGGAGCCCGATGTGGGACTCGATTCCGGAACGCCGTGATCAGGCCCTGAGCCGAAGGCAGACGCTTAACGACTGCGCTACCCAGGCGCCCCTTGCCATTTTAATTTTTGAATTAGAAAATTGTAATCCAAGTTAACAATGTCCACAATGTGTGAAAGCAAAATTCCCCTGAATCCTGGTCACTGGGCACGTTTGTTAATCTCTGATCATCTTTGCCTAACTTCTAGTCCCTTTTCTACCTAATTTAAGCCACAGAAATTTAAACCTGTGGGTATCTATCTCCTTGTAGAAATTTGGCGCCTCCTCTAAAATAGAATTATAGCGTTACCTATAGACAGAGGCATCCTGGGCTTAAGAATGTTTTTAAAATACTTGCTCATTTACAAAGCACTCACCAGGGCTTGAATGGATGGACTTAAATGAGGAAAGGATAATACTGATGAAGATGATGAAGATGACGGCTGTAACAGCTCATGTATGTTCCAGCCACTGTGCTGAGCACACAGTCATTACAACAGCTCTGTTGTAGCTCCCTATTTACAATGGAAACCAAGATGTAGAAAGGTTAAGTGCATGTTAGAATCCAGGTCTAAATCCAGATATGACTGATTTATATGCCCTTGATCACTATAAATGTTACCACCTAAATGAAGAAATCAGAGAAATAGTGCTTCTCCTCCAACCCAGGTGGATCAATGGAAATTTCCTGAGAAATTCTCTTCCTGCTGCTTTTCCTCCAAAAGGTTCAGAGATGTTCTTATTTATTCTATGTTCTTGCTTAGTTTTCTTGAAAGCCACACAGTGGTGATGTGATATTGATCTTATTAATTAGGTGAGGAAATAGAGAAAAGTATGATTAGGGTTACTGATGAGGTCTATAACTGAATTACCCAAATTTCAGTTGAGTTTCCTAATTTGGGTATTTTTACAAAGAGTTATTTACACCACTTTTAAAATATGTAATATACACATACAAATACTCTTTACTGTTTAACATTAATTTTAGTTCTAAATTGCTTCATTCCCGAAGTTATCTGTAAGTTACTGTGCACCTGCCTTTATTCAGCATGCTTACAAGTACCATGGCTGCAGAGAAAATGAAAGTTTAAATAAAACTCAGACAGTGTTTGTGTGAAATCATGAGAGTGGAAATGAAATGCTCTACTTTGATTTGTGACAGTGAAGGTATTACAAGACCCACAGGACTTTGCAACCTGATCCAGTTATATTGAAAATTCAGTAAATTTTTAAAGGCTTGGAATTCTTAGAATTCACCTCATTTCAGAAATCTTCCCTTATTATGCTTTGTCAGTCAAATTATTTCTTTAGCATTGTTGTTGGAATGTGACACCATCCATTGATGTCCCTTCTGGCTCTGCTGAGGGACTGGAGTCAGGTGGAGAAGGAGTAAAGAACATTGGATCCCCACCCTTGATCAATACCTATAGGGACTTCCAGCAGAAGAAAATCTCAGCAAAAACTCTTATATTCAATGGAACTTTTAAAAAGGTATTTCTTTGGTACTATTAACTTTGAAGGCTATGCAAAACGTAAGACTTTTTATTCTGGGGTGGGTAGGAGTTGAGAGGATGCTGGTGGTTGAATGGGGATGTTTACTTTTGATTTTATCATTTTAGCATTATACTTAGCATTGTCACAGAAGTCATGAATACTCCCATAGAACCTCTAAATAATGCGGAAGCACTGGGAAGGACTCAAACTGAAAATAATAAAAATCAAAAATTATACTGATAATATACTTATTTGACACTGACTTTTGTCATTCACCCTTCTAAGCACTTACATGGCTTACTACGTCATTTACTCTCCACAGCCACCCCAGGAAGACAGTATTTTTAGTGTCCTCATTTTAGGGATTAGAACACCAAGAGTTAACAAGGCTTAAATGATTCATCTAAGGCTGCACAATTAGTAATTTGCAATTAAGCTGTAATTTCGTGCTTGTGCACTTTCAAATGAACGCTATTAACCACTAGTTTATTCTGGGTTTTTTTTTTTCTGTGTTTTTTTTCTGTTTTCATTCAAACTTTCAAAATATGTGCTCCTCCAAGCTAGGAACAGCTCAAAAGTTAGCCAAAAATACAACTTTGACTGTAAACTTAATGTGAATGTTTACCTAATTATTTTGTATAGCTTACTACTTTTTTAAATTTACCTTTTTGTCGCCCTTTACTAATTTTACCCATCTCCCACCCCCTGCTTCCGGCAACCACCAATCTGTTCTCTGCATTTATGAGCTTGATTCTTGTCATTCTTGTTGTTTACATCCCACATGTAAGAGAAATCATATGCTATATGTCTTCCATATACTTCCCAAATGAGGGCTATTAACCACTATTTTATTTTGCGTAGCTATTTATTCCACGGGAAGAAACCAAGGCATAATTCTAAAGAGATTCATCAGATTGCCATGGAAGAAAGAAACGCAGACCAATCTAGCTCCCAAGGAAATTATTTCCAGGGGAAGAAATCACACATAAGAAATTTCAGTCGCGATGTAATATTTAGGAGAAAGCTACATGCAGAAATAGAGGCTGTGTCCCTAATAGCCTCCTCAGTCTTTATTCTGTCACCGCTGCCTGACGCTAAATAACTTTGTCTTAGATTCATAGCTCATACATATCGAATACACCAGATAGTCCCAGAAACATATAATGAAGGGATCAGAAAACCTATGATTTCTTCTCCTCTTGAAGTATACGCAGAGCTGCCATTCATTTCCCTCCTGCTCTTCTTTTGCTGAATTCCAAGATTGTGTGAGATTTTATAACTTGCTTCCAGAATGATTGGAAATGAAAATTAAGAAAAAAAAATTGTGAGTTTGCAACTTGGTCTTTTTTTTTTTTTTCATTACTTCTTTCTCTATGTCAGACATAATTTTTACCTCCAATTCTTTCTGGATCTCGAGGACTTTCCTATCAAAGCAGGACATGAAAAAGGGGGGGGGGGTGGATTGAAAGAGCAAAGTTCCTTTTTACCAGTCCACGCTCCTATAAACAGAGATAAAGTATAGTACTTCGGCTTTCATCATAGCCACTGCCTCTTTAAGGCAAAAATAATGAATTTGACAGATCTTGCTCACTCCACTACTTCTATGAGGGGTTGCTTAGCAACCACAGGACATTGGTGAGAGGGAGATATTAGAGCAGGTAGCAGAAAGAAGGAACTATCATTAACTCTGCAGATGTTAGATATGATCCCGCTCCTATCTTCCTTTCTTTCGTGTGGCCTAATGGTCAGTTCAGACCCAGAGCTCAGGGTTCACTATTCAGTCCTTTACCCTTCAAGCCAGTGATCGGATCAAACTAAAAAAAGAGAGAGAGAGAGAGAGAGAGAGAGAGAGAGAGAGAGAGAGAGAGAGATATCCCTGACAGAGCTGAGGGAGTGTTATTGTTACAAATAACAATGACCTGTATGGATATTATAACTCTGATCTTTCTCACATTTTTCAGGTGAGGAAAAAAAATGACTAACCAAAAAACCAAAATATTTCAATAGTTTCATTGGCTAATTTTCACTTTGCAGTTGGATTTTGGACCTATTCTCTTGTCATGGGATGGGCTTGATCTCATTAGAAACTGATTCTATGAGTTTTGAGTCCATGGGATAACAACATTGGACTGTGTCTGTGAGAGCCCAATTTCCTTGTGAACCTGCTGCCACAGGATTGTTATTATTTTTTACATATTTAATGTACACATAAATGATTATGTATACATAAATGATTCCAGCTAACCTTTATTTGAACAGTATCTCTTGATGATTTCAAATAGTTCTACTTTTTAGTTATGGAAATAGATATTCAAGTTATTAAAATTATTCAAAGATCATAAAGTCTGGGAGATCAAATTTACTTCATAAAATAAACAGTAACCAAGAGAGCATGGATTTTATTGTGTATTTACTATGTGCCAGGCTCGAAGCTAATTACATTAATAAAGTATTCCATTGAATTCTCATAGCAACCCTTTAAAGTGAGTACTATTATTTTAGCCACTTTTTAAAAAGGAAACAAAGGTTTACTATCTTGTTCAAAATCATAGCATTCTCAGTGGTGGAGCCAGTGAGCGGTCCTAAATCTGCTCACCCCAAGAAGCCAAACAGGGAACCCCAAAGCCATTCTATGCTTCTAAATGTTGACTCTCCCACAATTTACTCTTCAAACATAATCACAGAGGAAGGAAGGGAGGGGAAAATATTATTACCTGGTATTGGGGTCTTAAAACTTAAAACAATAAAACCATGCCCTCATCTTCTGATTAGTATCCCAGAAAGCCATCAGTTTACTTCCAGGCGATGGAATCCAGGACACATAAGTGTGAAAACAAAAATATAAGATATTTATGGTATGGTAAAAGCACTTTTTTTTTTGTCAGAACTAAATTCAAATCAAGGATCTACCTGTATCTCTACAGTTGGACACGGTGTTTTAAGCTCTCTACACTTCAGAGTCATAATCTGTAAAATGGAGATTACGATACTAGGTTTGTATGGGAAACTGAGGTTATAGAGTAAAACTGCATTATTTATTTCCTATGCATACAAGGCATTCAACAAATACTGGTTAATATTATTTTTAGAAAATTAAATAATTATAAGTGATTAAGGATCTATGAAAATCTTAAATAAGAAAGTAAATAATCTCTGCTAAAGGTAGGAGACATCCACAAAAACTGTTCACGGCTGATTTCCATGGTTCTGTAATTGTTCACATTGCATTTTTCTAAAAATTATATAACCAATTCTTCAAATCTTAAAAAATCTAACAACACAATAATCATCCCTTCTTAATCACACACTTTCTGTATGGAACACACACCATAGCCTGTGTTCAGCTCAGGTGCAAATAGAACAAAATGCCTTTCATCGAGGATTCTAAGAAGGAGAAGGCACACGCACAAGTAAATATGACAAGGCAAAGAAACAAAACTCCTTAAATGGAGTTTATTTAGAGAGGAAAGTTTCACTTCTGCCTGCCATATCAGGAAAAAGTTCCTGAAGGTAAGGAAATATGAACAAGGCTTCTTAAGTGGGCATTTGTAGGTGATTTGGTGGTGGTGGTGGTGGCTTTTTTTTTTTTTTTTCTTTTCCTCCTCCATACAGCAACTACTGATCTTTCCCGCTACAACAGAATCTTATGATCTTATTTTTTATGTAGGGGACTTGCTCTCCCTCAGTTTCAGCCCTTGTGGTCTGGTGGTGTTGACTCTATCTGGTTATGTGTAAGCAGCTGGCAAGGTCTGGGCCAGTCAAGAGAGAGTGTGCTCCTGGCCATAATACTTAGTTCAGGGGTAGACACAGAATTCATGACAACCAGGCCAGTGAGGCCCATTCTGGCTTCAACCCAACAGAAAGCTGTCTCCCTCCTCTATAAGAGTGGTATCTTCCTACTGCTCGACAGTGTTTCTATTCTATTGCTATTGTTGATGACATCATTTAAGCACTGAGCTTAGCCATGCTAGAAGCTAAGCCTCTATCTTTTGACTTAACTTGTGTATTTTAATTATGTAAAGTCTATCTGTATTTTTCCCTACCCATTTTTGTTGCTTTTGTTTTACTTTTTGTCAGAAGTGATACAGAACCTTGTTGATATTCATAACTGGCATTATCTTTAAAGATCAAATAAAATTTCAGCATAAGAAGAGAGGGGCAAGAGACATATCAATAACGGGAAAGCCGTAGGCAAGGGCGTAGGCTAGGCCAAGTGTTCAGGGAGTAGAAATGTCATGTCACCACCCTGCTCTTCTATTGGCAGCTGAAATAGTTACTTCCCTTCAGGACAAAGGCTTTGTGTTGGCTTCCTCACTCCAGACAACTCCTGCTGCTTGAGCTGCTCAGACCCACTGAGCCACGCCCCCTTCCACTAGTGAGGAAGTGTGCTCCTGGCCATAATACTTACTCTTGTCACTGAGTGTGTGCTCCTGGCCATAATACTCACCCTTGTCACTGAGCTAAATGACTTCCATTTCCATGTGGTTCAGTGGCAGGGACCTTTTCTACCATTCTAGGACTCTGGCACCAGGTTTTTCACATGGTTTCTGGCCTTTCCTCTTTAGCCATCTGGACTCCTATGAAGAAGAGAAGTCATTTAGTGTCGCTGCATAAAGAGGCAGCTGTGGTCCTATGAGATGGCCTCATAATATTTATTAGGTGTGATGAATCTTTTTGTATTCACGTTTATGGACTAAACCTGAAAGGTGTTGGAGACACATGCTTGGCAATGTTCATCCCCCAGCAAACAACTCTCAGGGAAAGAGAGGAGGAATGACGAATACTGCTGGACACAGCGTAAGGTCTCTTGCCTTATCAAGATATTTCCTCCTTCATACTTGTCCTAGAGAGTTTGATGAGTAGGTAAAGCAAAGTATATTTAATTAAAGAGAAGGAACACAGATTTCCTTCCCCCAAGTGGCAGCTCACTGCCTTTTTTTCTTCTCCAGAGCATCAGTCTTGGGTCTGAAGAGACTGCCATATTCAATATCTGGCCATTAATAGAATGCCTTTCTCCTCCCCTTCTGAGTCAAAACCTGACCCTTCATTAAAGACTCAGTTCTGATCTCACCTGTCTGATTTCGTTTCCCCAAAACACGTCAGCCCCCACAGGTAGGGGGAGTGAGGATGGTGCATCACACATAATCTGTCACTAGTAACACAGTCATTTGTGAATAATTCATATTTTTCATAGTTTAAACCCTACAGAAACATCATCCTCACTGTCTTTGCTATGTACTTTATTTACTGAGAGAAATAGGGGGAGGTTTATAGTAAATGCGGTCAGAAATTATAGGTGAGTGTAGACAGAAAATCCTCTTTTCTAGTTCATATGTTCCAAATTTCATAGTTCTTACCTCCTTCACTCTTACTTTCATGCCTCCTTGAACTTCCTTGAACTTCAAGAGCCTCCTAACTCATTTTCCTTCTACTATTTTCTCACTCCCACTCTGGACCATAACCTACCCGTAAACCTCTCCAATGGTTCCAAATGTAAAGATCATGCCAGGGTAAGTCTTATAACCCTTCAATGACTTGTCAATGTATTATGAATAAAAACCTTGTCCACCAGCTTCTACATGATAAGCACTTGTTTTCTCATACTCGTTTCCCACCCCTCCGCCCTTTGCCCATTCCACAGTACACAAAGTGAGCTCCTCATTATTCCTTGAATACACTGAGTACCTTCTAGTCTAAGGCCCTTTTCACTCCCCACTCCTGAGAGGAATGTTTATCCCCCAGACACTCACATAGCTTTCTCCCTCATCAAATCCACGCCTCTGTTCATAGGCCAAGTCCTCAAGGAAACCTTTCTTGATAATGCTATTTAAAATGGCAACTTCACCACTCACTATTCCTTTACCATCAGAGAAGTCAGAACTCCTTGACATTATCAGACTATACAATTGTTTAGTCTGTCTCCCCCATTAGAATATAAGCTCTATGACGGCACGAACTTTGTAATGATTACTATGTTGTAACGGCACCTTGAGCACTGTTTGAAAAAAGTAATTACTTAGTACTTATTGTTGAATAGCCTGTGAAAAAAATTATCTATTTGAAAGCCACTAATGTGTTTAGCATTATTAAATGTGGTCAATTGTTGTGTGTTCTCTGGAGTAAAATAAACAATGGTATCCAATTATGACCAGCTATTTATAATCACACTGATGCTTAGAATAATACGTGGAGCATAGCAAACACTATATGAGTATATAGACATGGATTTACTATGTAATACTAATAGAATATTCATATAAGTCTCTGGAGAAGATACTGTAATTTTCTCCATGTTAAATATAAGAAAGCCAAAGCATATGTAGTTTAAGGGATTCCCCCCGTGGTCATGCAGCAAGTCCATAGCAGAACCAAGAGGGGAGGCCAAGTAAGCTGGCTCCAGATTCTATAATTCTCACCAGAAGGCTATAGTCTCCCCTATTACTAAGTTGTTTGGAATAGATAATGCTTTCAGACAGTGATTCTATCAATAGCAATTAATCAGCTATCATCTTTATTGTTCTCTCTAAACCATCTCTTCTTATCAACCAAACTAAGACAATATGCTATGAGCAGTACCTAGGTCTTCTGTCCCCCACAGTGCCACACACATATGATATGCACCAGAAGTATCTGATGATTGTTTAATATTTAGATACTCTAGGGGGACTAATCTTAAAAGCTGCTTAACTTATGTATTTATTGACTCCTGGTTGAGAATGAAATCCTTAAAAAGCCAAATCCAGAATAAGAACCTCACTGTGGTACAAGAAGAAGGTATATATGAATATTGAAGGGAAGAGAGAATACTTAGGTCAAATTTGATGTCCTTTAAAAGTTTGCTTTTAGAGTTTCCTTTCTCTCTCTCTCTCATCAACACAAAATGGGGCAAGTTCTCTCTTTTAAGACAAATGTATCTGGGGTCAGAGTTTCTGAAATGGTAGAAAGCACTGCAAGTAATTCATACTTATGCGTTAGCACCTTCTCACACTTCTGTGAGCTAGGAGTCCGCCTGCATCGTAGATTCTCTACACTATTGTATCTGCTTGTGACAACACCATGCCAGACGTCAACGGTACTTGTATTTGCAAAATCTATCCTGAGAAAGAGTAGTTTTTCATAGAAAATGTTTGCAATAACAAATGCTCAATAACCATTACCACTCTTTCTTGCTGAAATATCTAAAACGGTGACATGAATTGAATTATTCACTTATGATAGTATTCATATTATGTTATTTGACCTTTCCTAATTGGCATAAGGTTCTTTTATTTGAAAACAATTGCAATGGCATTTCTTGGACAATTCAGAGGTTGTTAGAGCTAATTTTAGCTTTTTCTCCTATTTAAGCAGCATGGATAAAAATGTTTCTTCTTGGGAGCTAAAGTATTCCACTAGATTAACTCGCCTTCCTTCTTCTGTGAGCAAATGTTATATTCTGTTTAGGAGGTCATGAGTCAGAGATCTGGAGATCCCAACTAATCCTGATGTGAAAATTTCTGCTATGACCCCAGAAACCTTCTTCAAAAAGTCTTGCCTCAATAGTTGGAAAAGATATCCAGGATAAGAACTGAATTCACCAGCAAGGACCTCTTTGGTTGCCATTGGCTTCCTTGTGATTTGCAGAAGCAATGTGGTTTTTTGTTTGTCTCTTTATTTTTCTTGCAGGTTTCTTGTTTCTATTTATTCTTCCTACCCTATTCACAACCCTAGTCCTTGGTATTTTTCCTCCCCCCTTCCCTTCACTTCCTACCACCTCAAATAGAATGAACTTTATAAATAGTAACTTGACTCAGTCTCCTCTGACTTCTACCAAGGAAATAACATGGAATATACAGTTTCACCCTGAGAATGTTAATATATATAAAAAAATTCTTAGCTTTTAAAAAATCAATCAGATAGCTAAGTGCTAAATACTGAAGGAAGATGGGATGTGTATACACACACACACACGTAATATATACATTTATATTTATATATACATATTTAACTTGCTTTGCCTTTGTGAATGAATAAAGCCTAGTCATGTAGTACAATTTAGATAAGCAATGCCTTCTTTAAACACCTGGGGCCTTCTCTAAATGATGCCACCACAAATGTTCGATTGAGTCAATTTAGTGAGAAAATCAGGCAAAGCAGCTATTTGGCACCATGCGGGCAAAACATGGGCTAATTAACTTTTTCCACTTAACTTGTTTGGGTATCATATAGACTTGATCATGTAGCAACAAGCTAAGACTAAAGCCTTTCTGATATTTGCCAAATAGCTATTTTTAATCCTCTGAAATCCTATATGTTATCACAATAGTTTAAACCTATTTTTCACGGTGAGGGGTATTAAGGAGGGCATGTATTGCATGGTGCACTGGGTGTTATATGCAAATAATGAATCATGGAGCATTGCATCAAAAACTGGGGATGCACTCTATGGTGACTAATATAACAAAATAAAAGTTATTAAAAAATAAAATAAAAAATAAACCTATTTTTCAGTGAAAGCTCTATGGCATAGCATTGTCTTAAAGACATTCACCATGATGAAATGCACAAAATATCAAGTTATGTATTAAAAATACATGACTCTCTTGGTATGTACCTGTGAGGATTCCTGTGGGCCTCCTCTGCTCCATCAGGCTACGAGCTCTATTTTCCTGACTACATATTGAAATAGCAATCTACATTCCCCACCTCATATTTTTAACCTCCCATTTATTTCTTAGCCAACTGAAATCTAGTTTCTTCTTTCATCATCCCCCCAAGACGGCTCTCTCAAAGGTTAGCAATAATCTTTGAATTGTCAGATGCAATGACTTTTTCTCAGCCTTTATCTGGTTTCAAGTCTACATAAGTTGTCTGTTTTGAGTACCTCCTGTTTGAAACTTTGGTGTTTATGCAATCACTCTCTGCTCTTCTCGTTCCGTGGACAATCTCTCAGAATCTTTCACTGGCTCATCTATCTCAACCTGTTCCTTAAGAGTAGGTGTCAAGATAAAGTCCTGTTCTTTTGCCCTCATCTCTCCTCACACAATCCAATTTCTGTTCATAGCGCAGGTTAGCCATTTCTAGATGGGAACTCTCTGCCTATGTAGGTAGCCTGACAAATATGAGCCTTCAGCCTGGATCTCTCTGAGAACTAAAGTTGAAGTTTTGAACCATCTGGTAGGCATTGCAATCTGGATCTCCTATGGATGCTAACCAGGCTGCCACATCAAATTCTTTATCTTTTTTCTCCAGATATGACCTCCCACCCATACAGGGTAAATTGATATTAATATGCTCTATGTTAATTATACTCTTAAGAGTTAACACATACTAAGTTCTTCCAGCATTTTAAGAGCTTTTATATAATGCCATTGAATCCTTGCAGCTACCTTTCAAGGTAAGTACTATCATTATAAATATATTTAATGAGACACAGACATTTTTCTAAGGTCATCAAGCTAGATAGTAGCAGACCTTGACTTTGAACTCAATCTGGTTGAATGTGGGTTCCTAAAATCTATACTATTCTGCAGTATAGGTGGGGGTGGCAGAGGAAAAAAGAAGAAGAAAGAAAGAAAGAGTCTCTCCTAAGCAAAAAGTTGACAGAAACATACTATTCATTGCACCCTTTGTTTTTCTGAACCAGAATTGAAAGTTTATTTATTAAAACCTGTGTTGATATAGTAACCGTGAGTGATTTAGTGTTGAGTGATACATGCCTCAAACTTTTCTGGGCCATCCTCTGAATATAGAGACCAATTTGCTATCCAGTTGCCTCCATATCAAGAAAGTGTGTATTATATACATTAGATTTCTACATTCTTTTTAATGCAACTTATATATAATCATAGAACTTCAGAACAAAAGAAACTAAGACAAACTAAGAACTAAGAAAATCCCTTTACTTTATAAAGGAACTGAGAGTTTTCAAGTAACTGTCCACAGTCATAGACCCAGTTAGTGGCAGAACCAGTAACACAACTCAGATCTTAAAATATCCAGTCCCTTGTTTATTCTACTGTATCATATATATATATATATATATATATATATATATATATATTATGTCCTAAGTAGTACTTGAGGATAATATTGTTTTTAATGGTCAAAGTACTAACCCACAATCTGAACTTTCTGCTATCTTGTACAAAGTTTATCCTTTCTTAATCAGCACTTGTTGGGCATCTGCTATATGCGGAGATTCGTTTTAATATTTCCATACAGCTCTTAGCAGGCTTTATGTTAGTGAAGAGCATGTAGAGGTTTAGGGAAGCTCAGCATAGATTCTTCCAAAAGCTTGGGTTGAAATGTCCCTGGCAGGGCCCAGGACAGGGGACCTAGCTGGAGAGAACAGAGCTCAGTATTAGCGGAGACCACACGCGCAATGTGTCTGAAAAATGAGGATAGAAAAGCGGAGAGAGCTCACGTTGGCAGCTCTACCTCTTCTATGCCTGAGTCATTCCCAGGGGTACAGGTACAAAGAATGGGCCCTACCATGCCTGAGGAAAGAGAACCACGCATTAGTAGCTTCTAGCTGATCTGCCACACTCCTGGCTAAAGCACCCATTCTTCAGATCCTGACATGGGAGCAGTCAATATCCTGCATCTCATATACCAGATAATGACCCTTTTTCCAAGAGTCTGTGCCTTTGACCTCTACAGATTATAAAACTGGCAACTACCATTACCACCTGATTTTTCTTTTAAACCCTACATAGCTTGGGCACCTGGGTGGCTCAGTCAGTTAAATGACTGCCTTCAGCTCAGGTCATGATCCTGGAGTCCTAGGATCGAGTCCCACATCTGGCTTCCTGCTTGGCAGGGAGTCTGCTTCTCCCTCTGACCCTTGCTCCTCTCATGTTCTTTCTCTCTCTCTCAAATAAATAGATAAAATCTTTTTAAAAAAATCCTACATGGCTTTATTGTGGACCAGGTTTAAGGTGAATGGAGACCTTTTATGAATTTCCTTTCATTTGATCCCTATAACGGCCAAGTAGGGAAGTAGGACATGGGCTATTACTCCATCTACAGGTAAAGAAACTGACAGAGCTCTACACTGATGGTCAAAAAAGACAGAGCTGATTCTGTCTCCAACACTAATTAACTAATTAACTCTAGCAAACCACATCCCTCCTTGGATCACCTCATCTTTTCAGGGTGCATTTTTATCCTAACAATCTGAATCTAGGAATCCCAAGTAGATGGTAGGGTTGTGGTTCTCTTACCCATTCCCTCTATTTTTATTGAGGTGGGGGAGGAAGTAAAGACAAATGTCTAACAATGTTCATAATTATTTGACATTATCTAATTTTTGAGTTCTTGTCCAAAGGCAACATACTCAAAAGAGGTGTATATTCCATTCCTCTCCTGAGAAGAATGTCAGATGGAATCACCCATCCTTTGTTTTGAATCTATACTTAATACTAGAGACAGATTTGTGGCCAAGTCTGCAGGCATTTAAAAACATTATATGAAAAAGATAAAATGAATAAAAATTAAATATAAATAAAAGCATTATATTTATAGCCTCAACACCATTTTTTTTTACTTCTCATATCTGGTTTTGGTGCGAGGTGCAGAGAAAATAACCATTTTGATAGATTATAGGTAACCTTACCCAGTTCTACTCTAGCTACAGTCTGTATGCAAAGATTATACTTACAAGGTAATTGTAACACAAATAAAGCTTTTTATAGCTTCTTTTCATTTACCTTCACATCAAAGCCATGCTTTTTAGTGCCATCTCTTCCAGCTACATAATTTTACAACTAGTTAATGCATTATAATCTAGTCTGCCATTTGTTGTTGTTGGACATTTATTTTCAACCTTTTTTCAGTTATTATTGTAAGCAGTCATGAGACACGTATTTTCATGTGTATGGCATATATGCCTTTTATGATATAAGGTCCCTTTAAGTAAGTTCCCCAGAGTGGAATTAATAGGTCAAAGACAATGAGCATTGTTACTGCTTTTTAAATATATTACCGGGGGCGCCTGGGTGGCACAGCGGTTAAGCATCTGCCTTCGGCTCAGGGCGTGATCCCAGCATTGTGGAATCGAGCCCCACATCAGGCTCCTCCGCTATGAGCCTGCTTCTTCCTCTCCCACTCCCCCTGCTTGTGTTCCCTCTCTCACTGGCTGTCTCTCTCTCTATCAAATAAATAAAATCTTTAAAAAAAATTAAAAAATAAATAAATATATTACCAAGTTTCTTTCTAAAAGCAATATAAGAATTCAGAAGTTCAGATTCTCACTAAAGAGGAGTCATCTAATTTTGCTTGAACCATAAGCAAAATCAGAAATCACCTAGTTTTTTTCAGAAACAGGGAACACTACTTTCTTTTCTAGTCCTAGGAAATTACCAGAAGGTCGGTTACACGTCTTAGTGTCCTAGGTAGAGACTCATTCTCTGTATTTAATAGAAGGTGGTTAATTGACTTAACACTACGCATTCATCATGATAGGAAATCGGAAGTAGGGAGCTTTGTTTTGTTTTTGTTCCCATGAAAGCAGACCCTGAGACAAAGACTTATTAGGAAGACTTTATCCGAGATGCAATCTCAGGAAGAATAAGTTGAGGGAATGGTGAAAGAGAGGGAATGAGGGGAGCCAATAAAGGTATGTTAATATGTGAAAGATGCTTTAGGGATCAGGCTGCCAGGCTCTCTGTGAACCTTCAGGTGTCTGGGCAAATGAACTGGCCAGAAGGGGGAATGAACAACGAGAGACTATGGATTCTGGGAAACAAACTGAGGGTTTCAGAGGGGAGAGGGTTGGGGGATTGGGATAGCCGGTGGTGGTGGGTATTACGGAGAGCACGTATTGCATGGAGCACTGGGTGTTATACGCAAACAATGAATCATGGAACACTACATCAAAAACTAAGGATGTACTGTATGGTGACTAACATAACATAATAAAAAATTTTTTAAAAATGAACTGGCTCAAATGTTGAGAATTCGTTCTTTCTTATAGCTGAGTAATATTCCACTGTATATATGGACCACAGCTTCTTAATCAGATAATGCTAAGTGAAATAAGTCAAGCAGAGAAAGACAATTATCATATGATTTCTCTCATCTATGGAACATAAGAACTAGGATGATCGGTAGGGGAAGAAAGGGATAAAGAAAAGGGGGGTAATCAGAAGGGGGAATGAAACATGAGAGACTATGGACTATGAGAAACAAACTGAGGACTTCAGAGGGGAGGGGGTGGGCGAATGGGATAGACTGGTGATGGGTGGTAAGGAGGGCACGTATTGCATGGTACACTGGGTGTTACGCAACTAATGGAGCATCGAACTTTACATCGGAATCCGGGGATGTACTGTATGGTGACTAACATAATATAATTAAAAAAATCATTTAAAAATAAATAAAATAAATAAAAGCAAAAAAAAAATGAACTGGCCAGTTGTCCCATAGAAGTTGGAGAACCTGGAGTATTTATTTACAAACTTCAATCAGGTTGCCCTGAGTGTGCCAAACTCCAGCATTTTCAGGGCGGCCTATTCTCCCAGATGGGAAGAAAGCTGTCAGACAGAAAAACAAAGATAGAGCTCCTTGCAGTGAGATGCTACCAGGCTGTTCAGGAAATCCACTGAAGCTAAAAGTGAGATTAGAAAGATGTGGATTGGACAGGTTAGAGAAATTAGATTAGACAGGTTGTGGACAGTGCTGTTACATACCTGGGTGTAAGGACCTCCTGCTACCGTTGCTCCATCCAAAGGAAGGATGGATCTAAGAACTGTCCTCATCCCTCTGGGAGTTTACCAAGCCTAAAGCAAGTCCTAGGCACTGTATCATGGTCAAAAGTTTAAAAGCTCTTATATTATAGAGTTGATGTAAATGTAAATATATCAATTGAGCCAAAGACTTGAGCATAAGAGATTCTGGCTCATTGAATTCTTAGGTTTGACAAAAATACATACATACATATATACATACACACATACATACATACGTAATTCTGGTTTTAACACTTGATGAAAATAGTTTTCTACAGTCTGAGTTGCTTTGTTTGTTTTAATGAGAATTGTCCAGTAAATGTGAATAAATAGTTGTTTGATATTTAGGACTTTGGAAGGCATTAAAATAACCTTTCTGATAGTTAATTTTCCTGATCTATGGACTAAAGATAGAAAAATATATGGGAATCTGAGTTGAATTGAATTGAGGCCAGGACATACACTCACTTCTTTAAATCTCCTTAACAATCGTCATTTATTGATTCTGTTACCTTTTTTTAATAAGACAAATGTGCAGACATAAGTGAGGGTAACTGAGAAAATACACTTTTCGTATTGTACTCCTTTAGGTTTTTATCCTACTGAGTTAATAATTTATGGAAATACTTGGAAATCCAACTATTCTCTGAGCAGGAATCCAAAGATAAGTTAGAACAGTTAGTAGAAATAATGTGAATGAAAGAGGACAGTTCTTTGGCTTGTGCAAATTAAACTAAAAATATGCAACACATTAGAAAAAAAAAGATAACTTTGTCCAGTAGAAGGGATATTAGTCCTAAAATAATTGCACAAAAAATCATAATCACAAGAGAAAAGTTGGCTGTGCCTCTCCAAGCTCTACAAGGGCAGAGGGAATTTAGGTAAATGAAATGTGAGTATTATATGGCTGTTTGAAAGGCTATCCCTGCTGTGGAGATGGACAGATCAGGCTGTTTTTGTCTCACATCATTAAGCCTAAAATCATCTCACTCACTCTCCTGTCTCTAATTCCATACTAATCAAGCAACCTTCTGATTATAATTTGGTTTCCCGCATTGGTCTGCCTACAGGGTGCGAATGTGCTGGCCATGCTTATGTAAGTATTCCAGTCAGGGCAACTATACTTCTCATTGCAAGTTAATGAATTAGTATCCTTATCTACATCATTTTCATGAAAAAATGGAGCCCTCTTGTGATCATATAATTTGGCTTATATGCCCAGAAGACAGAGGTCCACAGATACTGTGTCATCACAGAGCGTCCTATCTGTGGGGTTTCTCAAGGCATAGCCACTGAGCCCCACTCCCTAAACTTCAGCAACACTCTTTGTGAAGTCTTCCCATTTAAGACGTCTATTTGCTATTGTTCCTGACCATCAGTCCAAAAAATCTCACAGGTAGAACTTTCTATTGAGCCCTCAAAACTTCAACTATAAAAAATCCAAAAGACTGATATACCTTATTATTACCTATTTTAATACTTCATTAATGAGATGGGAAAAAAAAGAAAGGATGGTTTTCCCCCCTTACGGGACACCATTTCTGAGATCATTCAGCAACCTCACACAAAACCCAGCTCCAAACCTCCTGCAAAGAGGAAAGGACGGATAGGGAGGTACATGAGACAGACCACGCAGTAGCTTGGGGAAGTGTTTGTTATCAGAGACTCTGGAATATCACTGGATTTGAGTTCTGGCCAAGCTCTATATGACCTATACCAAGACACATGAGCTTTTCTATTCTTTAGTTTCCACATCTGTAAAACAGGGGCATTGATAGCACTTATATCATAGGATTGTCATGGCAGTTTAATTACACAAAAAATTTAAGTTAAAGGACCACATACTGCTCGCACATTTTTAAAAAAACTTACTGCATTTACCAAATGTGTTAGGTGAGTTGCATAAAATTCTATTTTTATTTTTTTAAGAATTCATTTATTTATTTATTTACTTGAGAGAGCGAGAATGCATGCATGCACGCACAAGTGTGGGGGAAGGGCAGAGGGAGAGGGAGAGAATCTCAAGCAGACTCTGTTGCTGAATGTGGAGCCTGACACGGGACTCCATCTCACGACCCTGAGATCATGTCCTGAGCCAAAACCAAGAGTCAGATGCTCAACTGACTGAGCCACCCAGGAGCCCCTGGCATAAAATTCTAGACACTGGTCTAGTGGCCTAAAATTCCAGACACTAGTACTTGACCTACAAGATTTATACACCTTTGGGACCAATCTGCAACACTATTATTCTGGGTGGCTTCTGTAATGCATCAGTGACTTTGAAACTCTGTTAAACCCACATTAGAAGCTTCCTCGATTCATTCACTAGATTTCCATGAAGCAAGGGCAGTGTGTGTGGACAGAGGATTTGTTGCTGTGCAGTGCTATTGGCTATACTCCCAGATCTGCCAAGGGGTTCTTCCTAACTTGTCTTGATCCACAGACCCTAGTCTACTCTCCTGAGTCGAGCAGAAGAACCAGAAGGACACATAACAGATAAATGTGCTGACTTTTAAGATCCTTCCAATTCTAGATATGGACGGTGAATCATGTCTATGCATGAACATCCATGCAGTTGACCTTCCCCCTCACTGGTCACTGGTCTCAGAGAAAACTGAAGCCTTGTGCCAACCAGCTGAGATTCTTCCAGAGAGTGAGAAACCCGACGGCCTGCTGTTGCTCTGGGTTATGATGTCAGTTCCCACAACTTTGGAACAAAAGGCCCAATGTTTTAGACTGGTGCTGTTTAAGCATTTTATTATCTGTGGGCAAGAAAAGACTGAGATAAGTTTTATCTAATCTATAGAATTTTATTGCCACTATACTAGTAGACTATATTTGAAGAGGGCGTGTTCAAAAAATAATAATTTCCTTAGCATTCTCTGGACTTGTCTGCATCTTAATTTGTCAGCAACTGTTATCTTATACATCTTCAATGAAATATAGATAGCCTACTTGGGAATTTTCCAGGTGACAGAAGTTGAAATGACTAAAAATAGAAGTGTTCTGTCATTCCGTGTTACTACATCTTGCATATAGACTGTCAGCGGAGTTGCCTGGGTATAGTCCGAAGTATTAAAACTGGAAAAATGTCAGCTGGGCTGTATGTTTGCCAGATCCAGTGCGAAGTATTCTAAAATTTGTAGTGATGACTCTTGATGTAATGTGCTATTCTGTCTCAACTGAGGGAAACGATTGCATTTCAGTCTTATGTAGATAATTGTCTTTTCACATTAACGTAACTCATAACTTGTGCACCCACCTTTACAACTTGTACTATTACTTTTGTGCAGTAAAAGTGAATCTCGTCATTATTTCCTAATATGCAGGCAGGCCTGGAAGCTCCACTTTAAAAATATATGCAGTGAATGCCGAAATTATTTTCACAAAGGTATTTATTCTTACTACTCAGGTTACGGAAGAGCTTCCTAATGTGCCTGGCTTTTACACTTGATAAACCTAAGTCATTCTGCAAAATTCACAGGAAATGAAAATTTATTTTTGGAAGAATAGTGGATTGGGAGTAAGGAGATGAGCCAGATGTATTAGCTCTTCATCCTAAGCATCTGTGATCCTAACATCTTCCCAACTCCTGCCAACCTCCTCAAATTCTTGGTCCTCCAGGATGTCTCTCTTCCATAAATAGAAATGATCTTGCAGATAAAATCTATCTAGCAGTTCAATGATTCCCCAAGCAGCACCGTTTTTGTTTTTTGTTTTTAGTCAGTGGGCTCTTCAAACAGCACAGGAATGCACCTGTAATCCCCAAAAGCAGCTGAAAATTCTATCATCAAGATGGTTTCATTTGGCTAAACATTGCCATTCCTCATCAAAAGCACATATCACTTGAGGGACCAAACACTGCTAGTAACATCTTGGTGAGGGTATTAGTTTGTTCAACTAACATTTGTTGAGTGTTTATTATGTGCCAAGCATTGAACTCGTGGAAAGATGGCATTCTTAGGTGGTAGGTGCATGCCTTTCCCAGAAACATCCTGCTCATTTTGCCTGCAGAAGCAGGATTCATAATAAGTTTATATGCAGAAGTTTGCTCTGGTATAGTGACAGAGCAGGCCTTATTTAAATCCAATTCATGAACTATTTAACAATCAGCAGTTCCTCGAATTTAACTCCTTGACCTCCTTGGTTCATTTATAAATAGTTTGCATGGCTGCTTCAGTTCTGTGTTTGGGGAGTAAACTGAAATCTATTTACCACAATGATTAATATCCACTCCTACTCAGTGATATAAAAAATATATAAAAAATTTATCTTTTGTAAATAACTTATTTGCTTGAAAAATCAGGTAGCATATAAAGACTAGGAAGATCTGCTTTTTTAAATCTGTGTTCAATGAATCATGAAGTAGAAGGACCCTCAGAGGTGTTCAAGTTCACTCCCTAGTTCTGTGCATGAAGGCTGAAAACGACGGGGGGCTGACCCCCCAGAACTCCTTCTATGTCCTCAAACACAAGTTCCTCTGGGATTTTTGCAAATATTAGTTTCTCCTAAAATTGTTTCATTCCTAATTTTAGCCAAAGGGGGGGGATAATAGATGTAAAAAATAATGGAATGGTCTTCTTCCCTGAGTCTAGTTCATTAGGAAAAAAGGGAAAGTTGAGAACTCTGTAAGTTCAGTGTTAACAATTACTCACACTCATCCTGCTACTTTTGTGCTTTGTTATGTTTGCCATACCTGTGTTCCACTTTGCAGACTAACTAGGATAGCTCTTCTCCCCTACGACAGATATGAAACCCAACAGCTGGAATTTTAACATCATTTTAGATTTTCTTCTACCTTCATGAGAAAATTATTTGAACTTTGTGCTAAGTGAAAACCAATGTTCTTGAGACCTGGGTCTTCTCCGTGCCACCACTGACTTGCTGTGTGATCCTGGGTATATTCCTCCCTATCTTTGGGACTCCACTTCCTCCTTGGTATAAGGAAGGAGACACAATGGTCTCTAAAATGCCTTCCACTTTGGACAGTTCAGAGCTGTGGTACTCAGACACCAAGGCCCCTTCTTGATAAGTTGGCACAAGGCTGGGGACAGTCTCAGGAACTTATATTTATTTATCTCTATGTGCAAACATCAGTACAGCTTTTCAAGTTGTTTGAAAGGCTCAATTCTCAAAGCAAAAAAAAAAAAAATTTAAAAAAATAACTGTTAAATCCTTATCCCCCTGCCTCCAGCTATATTGTTGCCAATTTCTTTTTTAAAATAAAATTTAGATCTTATTTTTTCTCCTGCTTTAAAAATATTTTTGATTTTTTGGAAAAAGTCCAAGCTCGTTAACAAGGCCTCTCAGACCCATGGAATATGGTTTCAGAATATCTTCAGGAACTCTTTTTTTTTTTTTTTTAAGGAACTCACACTTTTCAGAGTCCTTTAGCAAATTCCCTCCTTTCTTTTCACATTCCAGGTATACTTCAATGTTCTCAGTGACCATTTCAGCTCTACCATGCTGCCTTCCCTTTTTCCCAAGGACTCTCCTGTCCCCTGTGCTTGGCCAGGCTGATCCCTACATCCTCTACATTTCAACTGCTTTGGGGAACATTTCCTAAACACCTTACTCCCCAGAGAGATCAGTTCAGGTACTTGTCTTATTGTGCGTCTGCAGCTTCCTGTACGCCTTCTCTTAGGTCCTACCCCTCAGTGCACCTGTCACTAAGAACTGCATTTATTCATTTCCGTTTCATTTTCTGATGCAGGTGTTAGATCTTAGTACAGTGCAGGATGTAGAACAGGAGTTCTGTAAATATGTGTCGCATGAATGAATGAAGGAGCGGAAGTGGAAAGACGCTTATAGGCTTCATAGTCCAAAAGGTATCTTTCTCCATATCCCAACCAGCCAAGGTGTTCTACAGCCTTCTCTAGGTGACAGTTTCTCCACTGGATCAATAGTAGGTGGTCAATAAAAACAAGGGCACCATCTCCAAAATGGCCCAGATCATCCTGGGCACAGCTTCCTGAGCACCTCTCCTAAATACTGCTTGTATTAGGCCATTCTTCTTTTCCAGTATGTTCATTGTCTCCCTGTTTCCAACCATTTCTATTGCTTTTCTTTTTCTTTGGCTGGCACGAACTATCCTCCATTGTTACAGCCCATACAGCCCATTCCATAATCTTCTTTCTCCTCTTCAGGTCGACCCTTATACTTCAAACATTGGGACACTCTACTGTCACAGCCACATGTTAGTGGTTATTCCCATTTCTCTATATTCAGATATGATTATCTGTTTTCCCATTCCATACCACCAATCCCAGCCTTTCGCACTTTTCAAGAAGCATTGTTAACCTTTCTTAGATCATTTTAACTTAGCAGATTATTAGACTCATCTCTTAACATCAAAAAACCTCTACATCTGGTATCTCAAACAAGTATTGCTTTGTCCAAATTCAGCTCACAGAACTTTTGTTTGGCCCACAATATGCTTTTTTATTTTTATTTTTTATTATTATATTATTTAGAGAAGGAGAGAGAGAGAGAGTTTAGAGGAAGAGGGAAAGAGAGAATCTTAAGCGAGCTCCATACCCAGTGTGGAGCCAGATACAGGGTTCAATCTCATGACCCTGATATCATGACCTGAGCAGAAATCAAGAGTCAGATGCCTAACCAACGGAGTCACCCAGGTGCCCCATGATACGCTTTTTTTAAAGTTAATTAATTACCAAATGGTAAAAAGAAAAGCATTTGCACAAAAATAAAGATTGGTGTTAGTAAGGATTTGGGGTAAGGATCTCTTGAAAAATATCAGGACATCTGGCAACAGTGGGTGGGACCAGAGCAATAATCATTTGATGCTGAGATGCCCCCACCACTATAGATGGTCCGTGACCTCTTTAGTTTCACCCATCCTCAGCTAGTCCTTCTTACTCATGTAAGTTAGTTTCCTAGCCCCTCTATAAGCTTGAGACCCTTATACAGGTGGTTTGGGAGTGATGTAAGAAGAGAATTGCCCACTGGATGAAGGGCAATGCTCACTATGAACTCCTCAGCATAAATTTATTGCCACAGATATTTTTTTCTTTTAATATTATTCAGGGGACACCAGTACCAAAAGAATTTATGGTTTGTGTTTTGTTTCTACAGACAATTCACACACCCTTGGTTGCCACTGAGATAACAGGGAGGCACAATCAGAGAGAACTTTCAAAAGGCTTCAAGCTACTGCTTAACAACATATGCTCTCTTAAAAACACAGGAATTTATAAAAATGTCAACTGTTGGGATTTCAATTTTCTGTTATAAATCATTCTTTTTCAATTTTTTTGATGGTTTAAAGCTGACACACATAATTATTTCTTGTTAGATACTGAATAGAAAAGCCCAGAATATATTGTTGAGGCTGTTCAGGGGTGGGGGTGGGGGGAGGACAGGAGACCCAAAAGCAATGAAGGTTTTCCTGCATAATAGCAATATTGTTGTTCATACTATGTGATAATTATTAGTTACTTTTTTTTCAAAACACAATATCTGTACACAATTGAGAGAGTAGCTAGAATTTCTTTCATCATATTATTGCTGCTAATTTTATTGGTGAATACCTCTCAGAGTATTCAGTGGACAGTGAACGGTGGCTTAGTCAAGAGACAGAGAAGGGGAAAAAAGAAGCCTCCTAAAACCCACAGTTGGGAGATTTCATTTATTCTTAGGGCACCCGGTATCAGGGAAATACATGGGAACTGAGAGATGGAAGATTTAGAAATAGTATATCAAAGCATTTTCAAACTACTTTAAGTCTCTGAAGATAGTCTGGATTTCCCCAGGAGTTAGTAAGTTCTCAATCACAGAAATGATTGAGAGGACACTGGATGGTCTTTTATAGGTAAGTAGGTGCTGAAGTATCTCATATAGGTTAGAGTACAATTTCTCATGTCACTTCTAGAACATTCATGTTTGTGTAAGATAATTCTGTCTCTCAAACTCCAAAAATGAATCCATTCATATTTATCAAAATATTAATAGTGGTCTACACAAGGTGATGGGGTTTAGACTACCTTTATTTTCTTAGATTTGTTGAATTTTTAAAATAAGCACATAAAATTTCTAAACAGGAAATATATATATATATTTCTCTAAAGCGAAACCCTCACTGTTTTTGTTGGGTTGCCTGAGGAAGCCAGTACTGGTACTTGAACATCAAAAATAAACTTTGCATTTTTGGAATAGCTTAATGTTAACAACAACAACAACAACAAATGAGATACCTAATGCAGCCTCAAAACCTAATTTAAATGCCATCTTCACTATCAAGTTTGTCCTGGTTATCTCAAACAACCACCCAGCATCTCTCCCTCCAGCAGTCCCTATAGCATATCCTATAACTAACACCTGTTTAACTACTTATAACCTAGAATTAATTATCATCTTCTGTGTGTTTATTCTGCCTACTCAACTAGACTGTAAACTTTGAAAAAGTTGTCCCATGACAGCAATTAGCAGAACACTTAATGGACTTGTACATATATAATTCAAATGCTTCTAGGGTGTGTATGCCATTCCCCAAACAAAGATGACCATGTCTCTGTCAGTTTTTTTCATCTTTATATTATAGATCTCATTTAATTGCAAAGGATGCCTAATGGCAGATACATTAAAAGGCATTTGCAGGAAGGTTTATGCAGATATATTGACATTTTTTTTCAAACAAAAGATATCTGATGTTGTCATCTTTCCATTGCGCATGTGTATGTTTCCCCAATATTCAATAATGGAACAACAGCCCCCACACAATAATCTTGAATTTATTTGCAATACCTTTTAGAATTAATTATATTTCTTTCTAATTTTCTCTCGCCTCTCTCAAGTAAAGTACTCATTTTTGGTTAATGCTCTTCCTGTCTTTACTATTTTTATTTTCTTTTTCACTTTCCTAGAACACAAACTAATGAGAAAAGAGGGCATAAGACATACTTTAAGGGTATATTGGAGATTTGGGTTGTCACCCTTCAGAATTGATGATAGATAGATGATTGATGGATAGATAGATAGATAGATAGATAGATAGATAGATAGATGAATAGATGAATAAATTTGTATGTTTAAGAGATTTTTGTAAATTTATGGTTAGGGGGATAGTTATAGCCAAAAGATACTTAGAAATGTTACTTCAGCTTCTATTAAAACATCTTTTTCCAAAAAACTATATATTTTTAATTTAAAAAATATTTTAAATCCAGTATCATTAACATACAGTGTTGTACTAGTTCCAGGTGTAGAATATAGTGATTGACAGTCCCATACATTGCTCGGTGCTAATCATGGTACAGGTACTCTTGAGCCCCTTTACCTACCCATTTCACCTACATTTTAAATGAAGGGTATTGTGCTAGACCAGGGTTAATGCTAATATTGGTCTTTCTCAGTGTGCTTCCATCCTCATAATCACATTCATCTCTGGATAAAATAATTGAAGCCAATCAAGCTCATCCAAATTTTTTTCCCAGGAGAATATAAATGAAATATTATAGCAGATGCTATTGGTGCCATTCAGTAGAGCAAGTTTTCAACCTCCACCCCCTGGCACTTCGATCATGACTGAGCAGTGTGGGGTACAAAAGCCCAGTCCTTGCCTCAAAGCTGGACTAATCTCATGGTACACTTTACACTTCAGAGCTTCCCAAGGAGTCAGCCTAAGGCTAGACCTCATCTGAACCCATATATTTACTGCTTCTTCCCCTTCTCTAATCCGCTTCCCTCCCTCACAGATATCTCCATGGAACACTCCTTTGACAAACTGCTTGCACACAAATGCCTATTTCAGGCTCTTCTTCTAAAAAGTAAAACCTAAAACAAATAACCTTAAAATTAGATTGAAAGACCTAAACTCTCTGTCTTGACAATCAGTCTTTGATAATAATATCCATAGTAGATAGGAATGGTTAGGAGAGTCATAATGGAGAGGTAATTGAGGTTTTTACTTTGGACCAGCATCTCTCAACCAGAGCAATTTTGCCCAATAAGCAACATTTGGCAATGTCTGGGAACATTTTTAGTTGTGAGAAGTGGGGTGAAGGGAAGGATGCCACAAGCATCTAGTGCAAAAAGTGAGAGAAGCTTCTGGGAATTCTGCAGTGCACATGATATCCTCTTCCAAGAAGAATATTGGGCCCAAAATGTCAATAGTGTTACTATTCAAAAACCCTACTATAGATCCAACAAACTGTTAAATTCTGTGCACCTGCATGTGTGTGTGTGAATGTGAAAGTGTCTAGATAGTCTTTAAGTTACACTACATTGACCCTATTGCAAATCTAAAGAGAGTGTCCATGTTTGCTTCCCTTATATCATGGATTTTGATTAAAGTCCTACAATTTAGGAGCACAAAAAAATCTACCCAGACAGAGCTTGGGATGCATTAAAAAAACATATATATCAAGACACGTGATTGATCAAGTCAAATTTTCTTTGATCAGATACTTAATTTTCTTCTCTGAGGTAATTGCCACTTTCCTCTTGCTTTGCACTTCCCATCCTGTATGAGAAAAGGATTAACTCATGCCTAGCCTGCTTTGAATCACATACCTATAAGACAATTATTTGGGGGTGGATTTTGTTTTGTTTTGTTTACTCACTGGGCACAATGAAGTTAGGATATTTTGTTATAGATGTTCTTATGTACCTATTATGTATTTATGCATGTATATATGAATATTCCTACTTATACATACATGCTTGTCATTTTCTATGATTATGGTCGCTAACATTAATATTCTCAAATAATTTGAAGCTTTCTCTTTTTGGCAAGATGAAGCTAACTTAAGTTTAAAATTCCATTTTGTAATTTCAGAACTGGCACCACCTTTTTGTATGACCTTAGTAAGCCAAGACATATAGACCATGTGCCCAGAAAGCAACAGTGAAAGTGATTTCTGCCACCATAATTCTTGTCTGTGACAAAGCCCAATCTCATTGTCTTTGAAACATATCCCTCAGTTCATCCCATCAAACCATGCAGTGGTGGTTTGAAAGGGCTGACTCTCCCTTGTGATGGTTCTGAATCCATCTGGCACTCTGGTGTAATGGATACTTTAGATTATGTGGATGCCAACTGATGAAGGAGGTGCTGGTGGCCCTGCAGCTAACAGTTCCCTCATGGCTTTTAGTGGGACCACACAGAATCCAGTAAAGCCTTGGCTTGTGGGAAAGGGGGTCCTGCTGATGCAGTTTAGGCAAATTTGATTTATAAAAAAAATCCAAGTTTACACAAATGCTGAATAATGAACAGATTAAAGAAAATAATTCTTCCTTTTGTGGATTTAATGATAGAGTTCCCTTAAATTGCATTATCCAAGTGCATTTACAATATAACTTCATTTAAAAAAATCATACAGAACATTCCAGGAAATGCTTCTTTTCAGCACTAAAATTATAAATCATAGAAAATGTTGAGAGAGACCTTATTGATCACACAGCTTAAATTTTAACATTGTAACTGTGAGGAGAAGGGCTCAAAGAGATGCAGTACCTAAAAGCCCAGATGCCTTCAACGTCATGGAAACCTTGATTCAATAGCATCTGTTTTATAAAGTGGTCACACCCCTAGAGGGGCTTGGCCTGAAGTAATGCTGACTCTCCAGTGCAGAATTTCCCTTCCTAATGAAGCATGAGAGACTATGGACTCTGGGAAACAAACTGAGGGCTTCAGAGGGGAGGGGGGTGGGGGAATGGGATAGACTGGTGATGGGTAGTAAGGAGGGCACGTATTGCATGGTGCAGTGGGTGTTATATGCAACTAATGAATCATCGAACTTTGCATCAGAAACCAGGGATGTACTGTATGGTGACTAACATAATATAATAAAAAAAACATTAAAAAAAAAAGAATTTCCCTTCCTTTGGAGAATGTACACAGCCATTGTTGACCCTGGGAATCACGACTCCCAAAGGGCTCTTTCACAACTCTTGAGTCTGTTATTACCTTCAATGCCAAAATTATCAGCCTTTCTAGGGAGATAATCAATCAACTTGAGGGTTCAATAAGTGCTTGTTAAATTACACTGCACCAAGTTTGTTCATCCATCCATCCACCTGTGCTCGACTCTGGGAATATCATGGTGAAAAAATATAGAAATTTAAGTAGATCAGATACTCTCTTGATGAGTTTTTGTGGTACAATTCTAATGCAAAGGTGAGCTATGCCCATAACACTCTAAAACACTTCCCTCACCTGCTCTGTGAAGCTTGAAAGTCTTTAAACAGTAATGGGCATCCTTGGGAGGCAACAAGTTCTTGGGAAAACCCAGTTGTTTAAGCATTTAACTGGAATGGAGAGTGAGGGTTGACTCAAGTACCAGGCTAAATTGCTAGTTACATATCCATTGTTCTGGGCCTTGGTGATGCTTGTCTGCAATACAGCTCTTCCTCCCTCTTTCTAGCAGCAGACCCAGTCTACTTGGTTCTGGGGGTTGGCCAGAACCTAGTCTAAGCCAAATGGAATATCTCTACCCTTGGACCATATTGATTGATTAAAAAAATAGGCTCATTATCCATGTTGTACCAGCCAAGGCATTCTCTAAGACTTTTAAATTGGAACCTGGGATTTTCTCTGAGCCTGGAGCTGCCAGGGGCCCTGCTTCTTACTGAAAGAAGGAAACAGAATTCCTAGTTAGCCTCCAAGAAGTAGAAAGAGCCTCCATGCATGAGAAAGTCTATGTCTAGAAATGATTAAGGATGATCAAATGGTTAAAAATGCACATTTTAGAGCCAGACTGCCTGGTTTCAAATCCATAGTTTTCCAAGCATCCTGAGACCTTGAAAAGGTTATGTATCTTCTCTTTAGCTCAGTGTGACTTTAGGCATGATGAGGATATAGTATACATCTCATAGGACTATGGCAGATTAAAGATAGCCTCAAATTCTTTGATACTCCTCTCGCCGAGATTTTGAAAGACTCAGTGATTGTGTTAGAATACAGTAAAAGCAGCATTGTACCTGTTTTGTGGTTCAAGTCTTAAGAATCTAGCAGCTTCTACTTTGTCTCTCTTGTAATATTCCATTTCATATACTCCTGAGCCATCTTACAAGAAATTCAGCATCCTACTGAAGAGATCATGTAGAGAAGTTCTGAAACTGTGTGGAAAGTAAAAAGGGCCTGGCTCAGTCCAGCCTTCCAGCCATCATCACCAAGTGAATGTGCATGGAACCATTCTGGATGCTCTAGATGAGCCCTGTCTTAGTGGAAAACTACACAGTGATAGTCAACGCTATATGGAGCCATGACCTGCCTGAATTCCTGGCCCATACAAACTTGAGATATAATAAAACGGTTGCTGAACCAAAACAATCATTTTAAGATTAAACAAAGTTCTATGAATAATGCCTGCCAATAGCAATGTTTGATAAACTAATTATCACTGCCATAGCTCTGGTCTCTTCTGAATTTGATTAATTCACTCCTTACTCAGTATTGAGCTATGCTTCTTTTAAAAATCCCCTAATTTATTTGTAATCTATTTAGAATTAGGGTCTTATCACTTGCCTTCAAGTGGGTTCATACTAATACAGTATTTAAGATTCCTGAGATTCTATGTGGATGGTCCATCCCACAAGTCACACAGAGATAAATATTTCTTTTTCACTTTTGTTCTCTCTTTTTAAATCCCTAATTTTTGTGTTATAAGCTACAAATCTGTGGCTTCATAATAAAACCAAACATCAAAACAAATTCTTTATCCCCCAAAATTTATAAAGTCGTAAGTTCTGCCTTTTACTTTCGTCTTATTTTGTTTTTGTTTTTTTTCATTACTATATAATTTGGGGGAAACAGAATTGTCCATATTATCAAGCATGTCAATGAAGACTACACCTTTCACATTCCTCTTTACCAAAACAGTGAAACAGAAAAACAGAGAGAAAGAGAGCAAGTAGAGAGTAATTCTCTCAATGGTGAACAGATTGTAGTGATGCTGGTAAGCTGATGGAACCAAATAGTAGTCCTCAAGGTTTTGAGGAAACTGAGGAAAGTGAGTGTATACACGCCTATTATTAGATCTCAGATGCTATCTCCTAACCCCAGCCTTGTTTATAAATAAGAATAGCAGGTAGAAAGGGGGCTTTATCCTACATTTTTAGAGAATTCAAATGCTTTATGTCTCTGGACGGGTTTGAAAAATGTTTTCCTAAAAATGCATCGACATGTTTGTTTTGGTTTGTTGTCTTTTCTAAGTGAGTCTGAGAGACTGGGGTGAGAAGTGGGGCCATGGGGAGAGAGGAGGGTGCAAGAGCTGTATTGATTGGCTGAGAGTTAGCTGGGCCAGAAGACCAGAAGAAGAAATATATATATGTATGTATGCTGTCTTTCTGGGCCATTTAAACCCATATGAAATGGGTGTTCTTGATGATAGGCACAAAAGCCCCTGCTTCTCTGCTAGACCCACGTTTTATGCACCTTATGGAGGTGACTCTACCATCCCCCCAATTAATTCTATTACTTGTTCACCGGATCATGAAGGGTGTTTCATGGGGACAAGTAATTTTTAGGGGAAGAAAGAGATATGTATTAGACATGAATACTTATCTAGGCAGCATCATTTCCCTATTCTTCCCTCCTAACAAAGTCCCTTAGGTAACCTGTGTGCCTGAAGGGAGATAATTTCATTCAGAGTTATTTTTTTTTAAGATTTTATTTATTTATTTGAAAGAGAGAGAGAATGTGTGTGTGTGAGAGAGAGAGAGAGCACAAGCAGAGGGGCAGAGGGAGAGGGAGAAGCAGACTCCCCACTGAATCCAATGCAGGACTCAACCCAAAGGCAGATCATGATGTGAGCCAAAGGCAGATGGTTAACTGGGATCATGACCTGAGCCGAAGGCAGATGCTTAACTGACTGAGCCACTGAGGTACCCTCATTTAGTGTTCTAAGGGTAGGGCTGATTGGCAAAAGGGAGGTAACACTCTTAAAACAGTGCTTGATCTGGAATTGGGTATCTGACTTGGTCCAATAAGGCTGAAAGAAAGATCATTTACTCCATAATTTTGAAAAAAAAGTTTCATTTTAAATTTTTGGCTGCTTGATGGGAGTAAACAAACGATAATCCAAATTATTACAGTCAGCCATCTTTCCATACATACAACTATCCTGGTGTTTAAGCCAATAGTGTAATTGGCAGAACAGAGAAACAGGCCCCTAATAACACTACTGAGCTGTGGAATTAACATATCTGAATCGTGCCCTGACACAGGACTTATTATACTTAAAATTTCATTTCCATAATCTTTAAGGCAGTCAAAGAAAATGTTTCTGATACTTACAAACCAAAATCTTCCTAAATTGGGAAAGAAATGACATTTGAATACTAAGAAATCATTCCTTATGTCCTGCAATTAAATTTAATAGGAGAAGAGAAAGCAAAACAATGTATAAGGACCCAGGATGACAAAAGACAGGACAGAAAAAGGAGATTGGAAAGTCACAGAAAGTGGAGACCAGCTGAGATCAAAGAAAACCTCCTTGAATTCACAATTTCCCCACAAGCCATTTTAAACCTAGCTAACTCTGGACTAGAGGGCTGCTTCTTTTATTCCATAATAATTTTTTTAAATCCCTATCATGTACTTAGAGTAGTCAAAATCATAGAGACAGGAAGTAGAATGGCGGTTGCCTGGATCTGAGTGGAAAGGGAGGGCAAGGAAGTTACCGTTTAATGGGTATAGAGTTACAATTTTATGAGACAAAAAGAGTTGTGGAGATGGATGGTGGTGATGGTTGCACAACATAATGAATGTATTTAATATCATGGACTGCACGCTTAGAGATGGCTAAACTGGTAAATGTGAGGTTATGTGTATTTTACCACCATAAAAAATTAGAAGAAAAAAAAATCCCCACCATGTACTAAGCCAACAGAAATACAAAAGATAGATACTTAGAGGTCAAGAAATTATAAATATTAAAAACTCCATAATAACCTCTACACTTTTAATCATTCCTTCTACTTACTTTATTTCATTTAATCCTTAGAATAATGCTGTGGGCATGCATATATTTCCCCATTTGATGGAAAGGAGTCAAAGACTCAGTTTCCATAGTCCTATAAAGAGCAAACTGTGGAGCTAGCGTTTCAATCTACCTTGTTCTTTACACTGTACTATCCTCTCCGGAGAATAGGAGATTAAGATTCGTGGTCCCTAGCTATCTTGGGTATTGTAATCCCATTTTGTAGAGGAAATTTTTAAACAATACAGTGATACTAGTACTCTCCCAAGGCCCAACCCTTTGAATGACACCAAGAGAACAAATGATAATTTGGTAGGACTAAGTTGTTTGTTAGAGGGAGGGGGATGATCCAACACATGACCCGCAGTCACAGAACTGGAAGAGAGAAAATGGTCTAAATTGAGATTGAATCTGTTAGTTCCAGATTCTAATGACAGCACTACATCAGATCCAGCATCTTACTGCCTGGAAAAGGACCAGACCAAATCCTTTGCTTTATCATGGTGTGCCATCTTTTCTCAGAGTAGAAATAGAAGGCACAATTTTGAATCACACTTCCTGAGAGTTGTTAGTGCACTAAATATCAGTGAATGAGCTCTGCCGCTTGCAAATAAGACTGACAGGAAGCTGTACTAATTGCAACACAATTAGCCAAATAATCATGGAAGGGCAAGGTAATGAGTTGGAAAGTGAAGAACAGTGTAGGCAAAAGTGCCATGGATCATCATTAGTGGATCACTTGTGATTTTTTTTTCTTTTTTTCATAGCTCTATTTACCTGTCACGCCCCAGCTAAGACTTTTCTATAGTTGACCACTGGCCATAGGTTAATACCTAAGCGATTAAAAATGCAATATATATTCTCTTATAATCTGGCTCATGTCAAACCTTCTGTCTGTTCTTATCATCTCCTTCTAGCATTATATGTAGTTCCCTAAATTTATCAGCTCTCTTACATCTTTAAGTTTTCATTATTACTATTTTATCTGGCTGGAACATTCTCTTTACATCTCTTGGAAATACTAACTCTTAAAATGCTTCCAATTCTTATCCATTCAGATAATGGTAGATACTCCACTTTTGGATTTCCCTGCTGTCAATATTATTAAAGTTCTTTTAAATATTTGGTTCATATTTAATTTCTTTTAAATTTCTCACCGGCAAGGGCAATTCCTGAGGATAGCACTTTGTGTTGCTCACTCTTTCATTCCCAGTACCTGGTATGTCATCAGTATTAAATAATTATTTGTTGGATGAATTCTGAATATCTTTATACAGTCCTCTAAATATTTATGCACTCACTTTCTCATGAATAACTTGGCTGTCAGGAAGGACAGAATTTTCTGCACTGGGTCAGGTTAGAGCTCATATAATTCAAGAAATATTTTTGCATTCTAAGTCTATGATTCAATGTGTTACTAACAAAAATTAAATTGCATATACCTTATTGTTAGAGATAGCAGATTAAATACATATATTTCTATTTAATCCATTCCTTAAACCCCATAAAGATGACAGAAATGTTTTAAGCATGAAATAATACAGAATAAAACAATGGGGGATGAGACAATAAAAAGATTTTGGAACCTGGAAACAAATGGAAAAGTGAAAACTGACTTAGCAGATCCAAGAAATCTAAATTCTGTGCTTAAAGCAAGGAAGCCAAGAAGAAGCCTTATGTTTAAATCCCTAAAAGGCTTAGCACTTTGGGAAAACAAGTAGCTTGGAAGTGGGGATTGACAGGGACTAAATGTCTTGTTTGAAGATCTCATTAGGAAAGAGTAAGATCCACAAATAATCTGCCTCACTCTATAGTCACATGGCTGATAAATTGATCATTAGAAGTTTATTTTCTACAGAGAGTGAAGTAGATAGTGTTTACATTTGGGATTCCAGACACATTTGAGTGAAGGAATTCATTTCTGAAAAAAAAAAGAAAACATTTTTTAAAAGAGGGAGAGAGAGAAAATTAAGTGAAAGTCTCACAGATAATATTCAATTTCTTTTCCAGTCTTCTCCTACATAGTTTCCCAAAAACTAGCAGCCAGTTTATAGCCTCCAAATGAGAATACTGAAGCAGTTATCGGGGATATCTGACCAACTGGAGCTAAAAGACTGAAAAATCCTGACATTAATGATTCCCAAAGAAACAACCAATTCAGATGAGGCTCGAGTGAACAACTCCAATCAAATGCACAGCGTTTCTGATCAACTCTATTCGAGCAAAAAACAAGGCTTACTAAGCATTTGAAATACGCATTGGATATTCAGATACTAAAATCAAATGAACAAGTAACTCTTCTCAATTTTAGTTTTCTTAGTTTATTACCATGAGTAGTTTCTTTATTAATATTCTCAAAAAGATAAGTAGATGTATTGCATCTGTGCAACAAGAATAGAAAGCTACCTAAAGGAACATGTATAGAATATACATGAGATCTTGATAATAGGAAAAATTAATGATAATAGAACAATAGAGCATAAAGTTAAAGAAATCACCTTAATCAAGGAGAGCAAAACAGAAGAAAAGTGATGAAGAATAGAGGGTAAATGATTCAGGAAGTACAATGTCTGAATAATAAGTCATCCAGAAAAAAGGGACAAAAGAAAACAGAGGGAGGATATCATCAAAAATAAAATGCAACATTTTTTTCTAGAACTGAGAGTCATGATTATCCAGAAAAAATGACACCAAAGAATATTACTGAAAATTTGAAAACATGAGTGATGAAAATAAAATCCTAGAAGCTTCCAGATAAGAAGAAAAAAGTTTTACATAAAAAATTATAAATAATAATGGCTTGGGATTTCTCTCATAATAGCAACTACAGCTGTCAGAATGGGGTAGAAAAAATGTCTTTAAAATTCTGAGAATTTTTTTTTCAAAATAGAACTGTATACTCAGATTGCCAAGATACTTTCAGTTGTGCCATAAAAAGTGATTATTATTATTAAAAAAATAAAATTTACCTGTTATACACTCTGTCAGGAAGCTACAGGAAAAATATGTTGTACCAATACGAGTGAGAAAACCAAGGAAGACCACGTGGGATGTAGGAAACAGAGGAGTCATCAAAAGAGGTTTAAAATCTCCTTATAATGATGTTTTAAGGAGTTTTCCCAATGACATTTGTTCACTAGATTAAGAGAGCTCCTTTAAAAATGGAAATGGCTGGAAGGGAGATATTGCTTTAAGAAAATGAAATTCATAAAAATTTAATTTCATTGAAGGTACTGAGAAACAGTTTGTTCAGCTGGTGAAGAATTTGGGATCGGGTTAATGATTTCCTCTTACACAGGAAAGGAAACCAGCCGTGTTAAATGCTACATGTCAGATCTGTGAGCAGTGTCAACATGGTAAGAATAATTTAAATAATAAACATTGACCAATTTTTATGTTACAACTATGTTGGAAGGATGTGGCGCAGGGATCGTCAGGACGGTGATGAAAGAGAGGTACATTCTTATCTTCCATAGCAAGAAGTCAACAAATTTTTTTTTAAAAGAACTAACAATATAAGCTTTATTTAGGGATTCCCCCCCTCCCCCGTATGGTGCTAGTGACTCTTTTTCATGTGTTCAATCAGGGAGAAGCTCTACCTTCTTCAACTTGATAAACTAAGTCAAGTTTATCATTACCCAAGTCAGTCAAGGAGCATAGAGGAACACTCCTGGGAAGTTCTGAAGGAGCATGCAAGTGTGAGAGAGTCACACCACTTCTGTCTCAACTGAGTTGGTAGAACTCAGTCACATGGCCATTCCTAATTGCCTCAGAGGTTGGAAATGAAGCCTCGTTGTGTGTAAAGAAAAAATAGTACACAAATTTTGGTGAACAGTTAGTATTTCTGCCATAATTTGTAAAACCATTAAATTCTTTAAATTAAGTCTGTGTACAACCTGTTGTTTCAGTTGTGATTTTTCTCTAAAATGGTAAACCAACCAGAGAGAGTCATTAACATTGATATAGATTATATTTACCTGGCATTGTTTTGATTATAAAATCTCACAGAAGTTACAAAGTACCTCTTCTCAGGAGTCACTTTGTTCTGTGCTTCCTATGAGGGAAAGTCAATGGCTCTTCCTAAGAAGACAAACTGTAAATTAAACAGCATAACCCTAAAATAATGGCAGAGAAGGTGGAAATGTCTCTATTTTTGCATATGAAACAAATGGATTCTTGAATAACTGATAGACACAAAGTTGGTCACTTACTCACTCATGTATCTGATATTTATTAAAGGATCTACCACAGGCCAGTCATCATCCAAGTGCAACAGATAGGGCAGCAAACAATCCAGACAAGCTTTCTGCTCACATGGAACTTTAATCCGAGGGATGCTGTCCAGTGGCTGAATGAAGATCCTGACTCAGGTCTTCAGCCTGGGAGTTCAAAAGATCCCCAACAGCAACCGCTGTGCTTCTCTGGCTCATATTTTTCATATCCTGTCTCTTCGGCTGCACTGAAATAAACTATATACAGCTATACAATTGGCAGGAACGACTCCTATTTACAGAGTCAACAAAAGATGCAAATTCTTTTTGGGAAAATTTCTGTGAGTCAAAATCACACCCTTTTTTTTCCCTTAGCAGTTTTTGACAGATGCTTCAGACCAGTGTGAAAAGAAAGACATGTGTATTCTCTTTCTGGATCTCCATTGTTTTACCCAGTGAATACTGAGGCACTTGTGACAAGCACCTTTATTTCTGGCCGCCTCTAAGACTTGTGAGGCATGTGCTTCTATTCAAACGGATCTGGGACAGTCTGGTCTCCGAGGTTATGATGTCTGTAAGATATTTATCCAGCTGCCTGAAAATCAGCAAGTGTTTCTGTTTCCTTCATTTGGGAAAATATCACCCACCAACATACCTACTTGCACTTAAATGATATATGCTTAGTTGGTGTTAAGTTTAGTGAAAGAGAAACTTTGCAGATGAGCTCTAAACTTGCACTGAATATGAGAACACTTACAGGGCACGCAGAAATTCTAGAAGAGTTGTCCTGAAGGGATAATCATTGAATTCGCTGTCCAAAGCAGGATAATTTGAGAATGAGAAGTGATGCTGTTAACATCAGTGATGCTGAGACCACACATATAAATAGTATTCTGGACCAAAAGGAAATGTGAGCATTCAAGAATGATTTCATTTTCTTTATCCCTTGATGAATGAATTGGTAAACACAATGCAGTAAATATATCAATGGAATATTATTTAACCTTAAAAAAGGAAGAAAATTCTGACATAGGCCACAACATGGATAAACCTCGAGAGCATAATGCCAAGTGAAATAAACCAGTCACAGAAAGACAAATGCTGTATGATTCCACTTATAGGAGATATCTAGAGTGGTCAAATTCATAGAAACAGGAAGGAAAAATGGTGGTTGCCAGGCACTGAGAGGAGGGGGAAATATGGACTTAATTGTTTAATAAGTACAGAGTCTCAGTTTGAAAAGATGAAAAAATTCTGGAGATGGCTGGTTGTGATGGTTGCACAATGTGAATGTATTTCATGCCACTGAACTGTATACTTACAGATGGTTAAAATGATACATTTTATGTTACGTATATTTAACCACAATAAAAAAAATGATTGGCTTCACTTTATTTATTGGGAAAACGTGAAAACTAGGACTAGAGTATCCCAAGGGACCTTGGTCCCAGGCATTACACATTATGATCCTAATTAAGAGTCACCAAAGTTAGGGTGTGGTTGATTCACCCACTGCTCCCCTGTGTTATCATCACTTGAGGAAAAACATAAGGATTCT
Source organism: Ailuropoda melanoleuca (assembly GCF_002007445.2). Taxonomy (NCBI): domain Eukaryota; kingdom Metazoa; phylum Chordata; class Mammalia; order Carnivora; family Ursidae; genus Ailuropoda; species Ailuropoda melanoleuca. The sequence continues at coordinate 106,512,419 of NC_048223.1, read as the reverse complement.
AATGGAGAATTCCTCCTGGCAAAGCTAGTCAGAGAACTCAGCCAGCCTTCCCAACTACCTCCTCAGCCTAAGCTTGTTAGTGAGCCCAGATGTTAGTGAGCACGGGAGGCAGCAAATCTGTAACTAAGAGAGCAGCAATCTGCTGGCTCCCCAAAGCAAACTCTGCTTGATTTGCTTACTCCAGGAAGCAAGGTGAACTCTGTCTTCCTAAGAGTAGGAGGCCCAAGAAGCCAAGAGGGAAAAGATCTAGGAGACCAAGAGGAAGCAGACCTCCCATGGTCTGGGTTTCAGATGGCCCAACCTGCCTTTCCATTAATGCCTCACAGATGTCAGGTTCTGCTCGAGCTCCACAATCACCCCAGAGGCCCCCACACTCTATACCCAATGAAGAGGAGAATATAAAGGGATGAAAGAGAGAAGTGAAAATAAAGATTCCCCTCCAACAAAAACCACTTTAAACCTTTGCTTTTCAACTATAGCCTCTTAGATGCACAACAAACATCTTCCCTCCCATTAACATCTGACACTGGGAAGTGGTGGGTTTTCTTCCTTGCCTTGTGGCCCATCATTTTCTGTGCATGCCATTCTGTTTCCTATTTACTCACAAGGTGGTGCACAGAAAAAGGACTGTTTGGAGTGTGCATTATAAAGAGGGAGGGGAGTCATGGTCCTTAGATGCAAGTTGAGTTGTTCTGGAATGGTGTCAATTCTGCATTCTACTTACCCTAATTCTGCCTTGTACTGTTGATGAACTGATTCATGTGTTTATGACCTACCGTACCCTTCAGCCCCAACTTTAGAGCATGCTCCTGAAGGCCACACAAAATGTTGTTAACAGCTGAATCCCTCTTTCCATAAGACTCCATGCCACCACACCTTAGTGGTTCCATAAATGCCACTGCTCCTGGAGCCTTCATTATATCCCCCTACATGGCCAGGGCATGGCCAGTTCCCTGCCCCAAGGGAACCTATTATTTAATAACAATCTATAGATTCCAGAACAGCTAGTGTCAGGATGCCTCCTTACAGCCCCAGTGGGGCCTCTGGGAAGAAAGACTTTAAAGATTAGGAAATGAAGGTGTTCTGAAAGACAGCACACAGTTAGCCTTGACTGCAAATTGGGCATTTTATTGCATTTGTCTGATGGATAATCACAGATAAAGACTTTGATCTTTATCCCCATGGCAGCAATAAGAAAAAAAGCAGGAACTCTGCCCACTGTCTTTTAGTTCTTTTTTCTGCAGTTCTGCGAAAACAGAACCCATTAAAATGCTCAGAATAATCTCTTCTGTTGTGTTCTTAAGTGTTAAATCAGTTTGGCTGTGTATTTCTATCCTGCCCCTGTCTCCCACCCAATGCCACGGTAAGAAGAGAGAGAAAGAATAGGAGAGTATTCTCCCTCAGCAGAGAGACTAGTGGATGGGGAAGAGGAAGAATGTTGAAGGGGAGGGAAAAGGGGGAATAGAGAATTAAATGCTGCGTGGGGACGGGGGGAGGGAAGAATTACGCTGGTAGTTGTAGCATGGCGGATGTAACACCATGATCAGATGGGGGCTTTCTTCCTCAGACACAGAAGTCGGAGGGCGTGGGGCCTGGAGTGGCAATGTCAGGCAGGTTCTTCCTCCCTCTGTCATTGAACCAAGTGAAACATTCTGCAAATTTGAGAACTGAATCCAAACAGACCAAATCAATCAATCAATCAATTAATCAATCAGCATGTGGCAGAGTTCCGGGATCTTAATGGCCCAGCATGGAGCTCTTTCCATTCTGTGATGCATTGAGCTGAGTCCACTTGTTATCTAATCAATATGATTAGTGGTCATGTTCATTAGGGACAAAGGGTAACTTTCATGATAAAATGAAGATTAATGTTAACTGTTATGTACCCTCACAAAGAAATCAGCCCAGATCAAGTGCTTCAAAGCTTGAGATAAAGTCTGGTGTGCTGGAGTGGACGTGTATGGCGCTGCAGGGCACACTGGTGTGCTAGCGCCCAGGGCCCAACACGGCGGGGGAAGGGGGGCAGGCACACATATTCCATCCTGGTTTGACCAAGAGACTTAAATGTAATCATGTACCACTGTATCCCAAGAGGACTGGTGACTGCTCTGCAGGGAATCTGCTTCTCCCTCTGCCTCTCCCCCTGGCTTGTGCTCTCTCTCTCTTGTTCACTTTCTCTCTCTCTCAAATAAATAAATAAAAATCTTAAATAAAAAAATACTTTACTGGTAAAAGATGCTAAGCATTATCTGAGCTTCCAGCGAGCCATAGTCACTGACCACAGAGCTCACCTTGTTTTACTGCACTTCTCTTTACTGCTCTACATGGTACTGCATCTTTGACAAACTGAAGGTTTGTCACAACCGTGCATCGAACAAGTCTGTCAGCACCATTTTCCTACATGCATTTGCTCACTTCGTGTCTCTGAGTCACACTGTGGTAATTCTCATAAATTTCAAACCTTTTCATTTGTTATGATGATCTGCAATGCTATTATTTTGTTTGGGACTCCAGAAATTGCACCCATATAAGATGATGAATTTAATTGATAAATGTCGCATGTACTCTGACTGCTTCACCAATCTGCTCTTCCATGTCTCTCTCCATTTCCTCAGGCCTCCCTATTTTCTGAAACACAACAATACTGACATTAGGTCAATTTATAACCCTTCAATGACCTCTAAGTGCTCAAATGAAAGAAGAGTCTCACCTCTCTCACTCTAAGTCAAAAGCTAGAAGTGATTAAGTTTAGTGAGAATGACATGTCAAAAACCAAGGCAGGCTGGAAGCAAGGCCTCTTGCACCAGTTAGGCAAGCTGTGAGTGCAAAAGAAAAGTTCTGGAAGGACATTGCAAGTGCTACCCCTGTGAATACACGGATGGTAGGAAAGTGAGACAGACCTATCGCTGATACAGAGACAGTCTGAGCAGTCTCAATGATCAAATCAACCACACATTTCCTAAACCAAAGCTTCATGCAGAGCAAGGCCCTGACTCTCTTCAGTTCTGTGAAGTCCGAGAGAGGTGAGGGAGCTGGAGAAGAAGAGCTTGAAGCCAGCAGAGGTGGGTTCGTGAGGCTTGAGGAGAGAAGGCATCGCCACAGCATAAACGTGCACGATGAAGGAGCAGGTGCTGCTGGAGACGCCGCAGGAAGGCATCCAGAAGATCCAGCTAAGATCATTCTCGAAGGGGGCTACACTCAACAGCAGATTTTCCATGTAGACCAAACAGCCTTCTATTAAAGAAGATGCCATCTAGGACTTTTTAGACAGAAGTCAGGGCCTGGCCTCAAAAGGCAGGCTGACTCTCTTGTTAGCTGCTGTTGCAGCTGGTGACATTAAAGCCTATGTTCACTGACCATTCTGAAAATTGTAGGACCCTTAAGAATTATGCCGAATCTACTTTGCCTGGGCTCTATAAAAGGAACCACAAAGCCTGGATGATACCACATCTGTTTGCAACATGGTTTACTGAATATTTTAAGCCCACTATTGAGACCTACTGCTCAGAAGAAAGAGTCCTTTCAAATTCTTACTGCTCACTGACAATGCACCAGGTCACCCAAGAGCTCTGAAAGAGATGGACAATGAGATTAATGTTGTTTTTATGCCTGCTAACACAATATCCATTCCACAGCTCATGGATCAAGGAGTCATTTTGAATTTCAAGTCTTATTATTTAAGAACCATGTTTCATAAGGCTTTAACTGCCAAAGACAGTGATTCTTCTGATGTATCTGAATAAAGGAAACTGGAAGCCTCCTGGAAAGGAGTCAACATTCTAGATCCCATTAAGAACAATTGTGATTCGTGGGGAGAGGTCAAAATACCAACATTAACAGGAGTTCGGAAGAAGCTGATTTCACCCTCATGAATGACGTTGAAGGGTCGTCTTCAGTGGATGACGTAACTTCAGATGGGGTGGAAATAGCAAGAAAACCAGAGTTAGCAGTGGAGCCTGAGGATGGGACTGAATTTCTGTGATCTCATGATAAAACTTTAATGGATGACAAGTTGCTCCTTATGGATGAACAAAGAAAGTGGTTTCTCAAGATGGAAACTACTCTTGGTGAAGATGCTGTGAAGACTGTTGACATGACAACAAAGGGATTAGAGTATTACATAAACTTAGTTGATAAAGCAGTGGCAGGGTTTGAGAGGATTGACTCCAATTTTGGAAGAAGTTCTACTGTGGGTAAAATGCTATCAAATAGCATCGCGTGTTACAGAGAAATCATCCTTGAAAGGAAGTCAATCGATGCGGCAGACTTCATTGTTGTCTTACTTTAAGAAATTGCCACAGCCACCTCAATGTTCAGCAAATGCCACTGTGATCAGTCAGCAGTCATCGACATCCAGGCAACAACCTCCGCCAGCAAAAAAATTATGACTTACTGAAAAGTAGGATGATGGTCAGCATTCTTTTTAGGAATAAAGTATTTTTAACTAAGGTATATACATTGGGGTTTTTTAAGCTGTAATGCTATTACATATTTAATAAACGCTAGAATAGTAAAAATGTAACTTTTATATGCACTGGGAAACCAAAAAATTAATTCGACTTGCTTTATTGTGATGGTCTGGAACTGAAACTTCTTATCTCAAAGGTATGCCTGTAACCTTAACATTGTAACTAACCTAAACCTCACTTGACTTTTGAAATGCCCTGTGGTGTGTGTGTGTGTGTGTGTGTGTGTGTGTGTGTTAATGTTAGACAGAGTGGGAAGGTCTTAAGGTGAAAGGAATCCTAGGTTGAAGATTCAATCGCGTGGAATGTTAAGAATTGTGTTTCATTCACTAGCCCTTTACTTATTTATTTTTGAATGGCAGCACAAGTCCCAGAGCAGTTAATTATGTGCCTAGTCACTGGAACCACATATTTACCAGGTACAATTTATAGAAGTAGTTAAAACTTCTGGAAAGAAAATAAACCTCTAAGGCTGTCTCAGAATCAGGTACATCAGAGATGATTTTTGAGTGACACATGTAAAAGAACGACCCCTAGTGGTAAGAAGCCAACTCTACAGGATTTAATTAAGACCCAGCTCTGACTGGGTTGGGGTGGAAATGTATTCAGTTAATAAAACAGCATGAAGCTTCCTGGAAGAGAGCACACAGCTGCCTGGATTTATCTCTTATATTCTAGCAATCCCACTAGAGTAACTCTAAAGCCCCATTCCCCATAGAAGCCTAGACTTAGACCATGGGCTTGTAGGGAACTTTCTCCTAACTTCCCTTTCCAAACAGCAACCCGATGCAGGGTATTACTTCTAGGTACCCACCCAACTTCTGCCTGAAAGGTTCCAGTCATGAGACACACTGTGGTGGGCATTTATCTTTCCCACCCCCCTCATAACAACAAACTCTCTGTTTCTTGGGGTGGGGGGTTCCCGCATGTGCCTAATTTTGGGGAAGGGGTAGGAAGCAGACAACATTATTTCTTAATATAGACATGGATGTGGAAGATCCTCCCTCTTTCAGGTCCTTTACAGCTAGGGTCTAAGCACATGAGCTAAGAGTGGATAATTGTGTATTCCTGCTAAGGAATGTGGATCTGGAATGAGGGAGGCAGTGATTTATAGTGGCAGTGGGAGCATGCCGAGTTCATGTCTAGCAGATGTGGTTGTGTCCAATGCATCTAGCATATTGTGTCCTGGCCAGATTATTTCATCCACAAATTTTGTACTCCCTTGATTCCACTCCTTTCCAAACCTCCTCTTCCAAACTTTCGACATCTCAGAACATCCCAGTAACCCTTTTGCTTAGACAATCAAAGTTAGTTTCTCTTACTTGCAACCAAGAATCTTAATGTTCCCTGTCTACTCCATCACTGGGGTGGTGAACAACTTCATGTTATGCATTCCCATCAGACCTCCTGCTACCTCCTTCTGCAATGTGATATTCCTTTGGTATACGGTGAAATTCTTCTTGAAGTGTTCACATTATTTCTTTGAAGCCTTATGTCTCCATATTAACACTTCTGTAAGGATAGAAAAACATCTATATAAAGTTGAACAACTGGAAGACAACTGCCTACATATTTTCATTAATTTGAGGTGGTGATATTGTTATTGTTGAGGCAAAGATCTTTCTCATAGTATCTCATAATAACTTGTTGACCTTATGGTGCCTCCTACCACCATGGGAGTAGGCGATGTGGTGGCCTTAGTCAAGCTCAAAGGTATAAAATGTTTTTTTATTCCTTCCTTGAAGGAATCTTCTCTAATACTCTAGTCATCTAACCAACCACCTTCACCCACCTCCCACCTACCCTTAATTATACCATGCATTCCATATCTCACAGACAAAGGCATTCAAAGGATAGAAAAGGGAAATTTGTCTATTTTTCTCCCAATATATGCCTCCAGAATCCCTGACTTTCTTGTGAACTAGAACTTTTAAACTTTCCAGATTCAACAGGACACATACACTATATTCGAGAAAGTTTCCCCACCTCAGTCAATAATAGTTCCCTCTCACTATCTCTACATGAAAATAAGACTGGACCAAAGTTATATAAATCTTCCACAGTAAATAGAATACAAGTGAGTCCTGGAATTATAATTAGATTCCAAATACCAAAAAGGCCCAAAACTCACCCTGCAAATATAGGAAATTACGGGAGGTGCAATACACCAAGAAGGATGTCAAGCCAGGAGAAAAGCAGGCTCTGACCAGCTAATACTCCCTCGTTCTACAAGCTGGAGCATCAGTATGCTCATTACAACTCAATTTGACTCTCTGTCTCTTTTTTCCCCCCCAAGATTTTATTTCTTTATTTGAGAGAGAGAGAGCATGAGCAGGAGGAAGGAACAGAGGGAGAGGGAGAAACAGATGCCCTGCTGAGCAGGAAGCCTGATGTGGGGCTCCATCCCAGGACCCCGAGATCATGACCTGAACTGAAGGCAGACACTTAACCAACTGAACCACCCTGGCACCCTTGACTCTCTCTTTGTAAACCTTCTTAAAATTCTACAAAATTTTGGGGCGCCTGGGTGGCTCAGTCGTTAAGCGTCTGCCTTCGGCTCAGGGTGTGATCCCAGTGTTCTGGATGGAGCCCTGCATTGGGCTCCCTGCTCAGCTGGGAGCCTGCTTCTTCCTCTCCCTCCCCCTGCTCGTGTTCCCTCTCTCCCTGGCTGGCTTTCTCTCTGTCAAATAAATAAAATCTTAAAAAAAAAATTCTACAAAATTTCTATCCGGAGTGAGACACCTGAAATTCTCATCAATGAGAATTTGCATTCCAAAAATCAATAATATCCAGAATTATCAGAGGAAAAACTCTGTGCACAGAAGTATCCTTACTACTTCTAGAAAAAGAACTTGAGCAATGTAAGTTTCTGGTGTTTTACAGCAAGGAGAGGTTAACCAAAACACCAGAGTAAGCCTAGCTTATTTGCCTGAGTCTGCAGATTACCAGTGCTTCCCTGTATTTCCGTGTCCAATTCCATCAACAGGCAATGAACAGCCCCCACACAACTCCCTTTGAACAGGCAGTGCTTTAATTGCTTAAAATGCAGTCTTTATTGGCAATGATAGTGCATCTGCTGAAAACCTACAACACATTTAAACAAAGCTTTCAGAAGCAGTCAATTGTCTATTGAACAAATACTACCAACCTTTCTGTAGCTGGGCGTTACCACTGCCCATTCATCAGGACACAAAACACTATGTCACACTGAACCGTTGTAGAAATTAGAACCAGATTGAGCTGTGTGGGGGAAAAAAGTTACCAAAAAACTCAAGTGGCCTTAGAAGTATAACAACATACTGGAAATTGTGATAGATATTTGCATGGAGTCACATTATCTACAGAAAGCAAAAGAGAGAGTAAACAGAAATGGTCCCACAGCTGCTGGACTGTCTCTCTCTCCTGCAGTGTTCTAATGCATACATCAACACACACCCTCCAAAAATATGTATTCTCAATGGTGAATAACCATGACTCCGAATATGCACAAGCACACACACACACACACACACACACACACACAGTACACAGGATGTAACCCTACGTTGGGTAATGGCTTGATAGGTTCTTCTTCTTTTTTTTTTTTTTTTTTTGCCTTGATACGTTCTACATAATTTTCTCCCTTTTGTTATCATCGAGGAATAATGTAAATGTGCAAATTCACACATCACAAAATGCATCGATTTATAGCCTACAGTTGGCTCAGGTTTGACAAATGTTTACACCTGGGTCATCACCACCCAAATCAAGGAATGTCCGACATACCAAAGTTTTCTTTGGGCACCTTTTTAGTCAGGCTTCTCTCCTACCCAGGCAACTACTGCTCTGATCTCTTTCACCATAGATTAGTTGTGCCTGTTCATAAGCTAGAGATGAACAGAGGCATACAGTATGTGCTCATTTGTGTTATCTGGGGCATTCCACTAAATTCATTTTATAGCTCACTAACGGGTTGCAACCTTCAGTTTAAAAAAAAAAACAAAAAGCAAAAAAACTGCTGTAATGCATACCATAAACTGTGTGCATCTGATTGCTTGGTGTGTTTTTTTAAAAAGCAAACACTCAGGCCTCTCCCACAGAGTTTCTGATTAAAATGTAGATTACTGGGACCTACTCCAGGCCAGCTAAGGCATACATCCTAGTGCGGTTCTGATGCAGGCTTGTTCAAGGACTACATTCTAATATGTTTTACAGCCAGGTTTTTCAATCACTCTAAACAATGCTTTCACCATGTCACCGCTTCTATCCCATCTAAGAAAATACAATGACTCCTTGTTTACTGCCTACTGAATCAAACCAAAGTACCTTCACCTGCCGCATAAAGCCCTCCATCAAAGGGTCTTGCTTTCCTGGCTGATACACCTTTCTATTACACAGCACAAGAACCTCCTTGGTCATCAGTCTCCTTAGTGACCTCCACTTCCCATTCATCCCCACACTGCAAATTCTAATGCTAAGTTTTTTCCTGCATTCGAGAACCTACCAATGCTCTTTAAATTGCATAACAGCCTCAGATTTGTATTCCCTGGAAACTGTTGGTGGTGGGTAGGTCTGTAATAGCCAAGTGTGGAAGGCATCCGAGCCTCCCTCAGGCAATTGGCTGACTTGTGCTAATTCTCCCCCACAAAACTGTGCTCTGTGTGATTGTCTGTGAGAGAGAGCATCCTCTGGCTTTACCACCTTGTTGGAACAATGGTACTATGTGGTCTCCTGGGTGTATTTGGAAACAGATTGATCACATTTTTCCCTGTGTTTTCTTACTCTGCAAATAGAAGAAGAAAAGCCCCTTGAGTTATGGCTAAAACAAAAGCCGTAGAAATCTATCACTGAAGGCAGGAGAAAAGGAACAAACTAAAGAGAGGAGGCTGGGGAAGCTAAAGGCAAATTTCAATTTATAGTCCTTATGTTCTTGTGTCTACTCTCTGACCCATACGAAACACAGTACAAATGCGTGTTGATGCCAGAGTTCAAAGCACTCTCTCAGTTATATTCATTCACTCATTCTTGCTTTTATTCACCCAACATATATTTTTGAGATTCTACGATCTCTTAGGCACTGGTTTAGGTACTGAGACCACAGCCATGAGGAAAAGAGTCTCTCACATTCTGAACAAAGGAACTTACATTCTAGGGGGAACACACAGACAGTAATCCTGTAAATACAGAGAGCAACATATCATTAAGGTGAGGAGGAAGAAAGAATGCACTGTTCACAAATGGTGATAATAGAAATTCTCCTCAATGAGGTAGCATTTTAACAGACTTGAAAGGGGTGAGAGAATAATCTATCCAACTACTAGAGAAGAGAAGGTTAACCAGAAAAGAGAGGAATTACAAAAGCCTCCAGTGGAAGCCTTGTTAGTGTTTGAGGAACACCAAGGAGGTGTTGTGGGTGGGTCAGAACAATCTGGCGGCACTAGAACACAAAGGGCCTTGCAGGGCTTCGCAAGAACACTGCCACTTACTCTGAGTCGATTAAAAGTGAAATGGAGGCTTTGAGGTGAGGCATTCATGGTGCATTTTGTATTTTCATAGGTTTGCTCCTGCTAGTGTGTTGAGAAGGGCAATCAAGGCGGAATCAAGGGAGGCTATTACCGGAAACCGAGGATACCATGATGATAACTCGCAGCAGGATGGTAGGATTAAAGGGGCTAAAAAAATGAGAATTACGAATATATTCTGAAGGTGGCAATGACAAGATCTGTGAGAGTGTGAGGCACACGGACAAGAGGGTAGTCTCAGATGATTCCAAGGCTTTTGGTCTGAGGGGCACTGGAAAGAGTTTCGCCGGTTCCTGTTGCTGCTGGAGGAGCGGTTGGCAGGGGGTTTAGATAGTCATTTTTTAACGTGTTCAGTTTGAGGTGCCTTTCAGACATCCAACCAGTGAATCCAGAAGACAGGGAACATAGAAGTGTGGAGTTCGTGTGATATGTTCAGTTCAGAGATATGTCTTGGATTTGTCACTGCATAGATGGTGTATAATAGTTATGAGATGGGATGGCTGTACAAAGAGAAGGAATGGTATCTATGGAATGAGCTCTGGGCCATTACCGATATATGGCTGTCAGAGAGGGGCAGAGAAGCCAAGAGAGGAGATGGAAAAGAAATGGCCAGTGATAGAAGAGAAGAAACAGGAGGACGTGGTGCCCCAGAAGCCAAGCAAAAAGAATATTTTAACAAGGAGCGTGATAACAATGTCAAATGTTCCTATAGGTCAGTAAGATGAGGACTGAGAGTTAACTACTGAATTTAGCAATATAGAGTTCGTTAGATTTTAATAAGAGCAGGTTTGGTGAATGTATAAATACTCATAGAAATGGGTTGAATAGAGAATTGGAGGAGGGAAGTTGGAGACAAAAATTATGAATAACTCTCTCAAGGAGATTTGACATAAAAAGCAGGTGGAGAAATGGTGGAACGGTTGAACTACTTAAACAAGTAAGTGGGAACAAGATACGCACATATGCACAAATATCTCATCTTAAATAAATATATAATAGGTTTGTGAGCTTAGAAAATCCAGGCGAGGGAGAAAAAAACTGAAGATTCAAGGGAGGAACAGAGAGAATTCTTGAAGTGGTGCAGCTAAGGAGGAGACAGGAAATGGGATCTGGATAACAGGAGAGCTGCCGGCCTTTGGAGTATGAAGAGCTCACCTATAACACCAGGAAGGAAAAGTAAATGTGTGGGTGCTGGTGATGGACTTATGGTCAGGGAATCCTACAGAACTTCCTTCTAATCGCTCTTGTGTTCTCCAGGAAGTAAAGATCAAGGTCATCAACTGAGCTTGAGGATGAGAAAGGAAGTATTGGAGGAGCAAGAGGAGAATCCTCTAGGAGGATGACAGAGTAAAAGGATTTCCAAGCAGCACTGAGGGCCCACATGACAGAGTCATAAGTGTACAATGCAAGTGGTCGCGAGACTGGTTAACCATGTATCAGTTCTCCCTTATCATCCCCATCTTGTAGATGAAATACGTCTTATGAGGTGCTGAGAGTTCCTAAAGGGCGTATAATCGGCATCAGAGATACCCCAGGTCCTAATTCACAGTCCCCTGCCTCTATGCTATTTTGTTTTGCCCTCAGTTTTACACATGTTAGTTTTATTTCCCGAAGCAGACTTGAAACTCTTCTGGGATAGTACTGTGTCTCCAATACCACTGAGGCTTTTATAGGACCTCAAGCTGTAAATGGCATAACATGTGTAATTCCATCATTTATATCTTTAGCAAGTTTTCATTTTCTGGCTAAAAAAAACTATGGCAGATGAGAAGGCTTACTGGAGCCTATTCCCTTAACAAATGCCATAAAATGACTATTCCTTAATTATGGAGAAAATCAATCTAGGAAAAGGACAATCAATATACATAAAGGAGAGAATGAGTGATCACCCCTCTTCTTCTCTAAGAGTATCAAAGAGGAAGGAGACTCCAGGTGAAGCTCCCTTTGTTTAAGACAGAAATAGCAATGGAGTATTATTTTAGTAAATTTAGTCATAAAATATGATGGCTGGACTTTTTAATCCCCTCATAGGAACAGAGGTCCAAAGGTTTCAGAGATGTTAACTGTCACTGATAGCAAATCACATTAGAGCCTATGTGCTTGGTTCTCAGTGCAGTATTTTTTTTTCCTATAACGTCAAAGAGATGCACCAGAAATTAAAGATTTTCTCCTTCTGCTTCTTTAGGTAACCCAGACTGCTTAGCTCTCTCCTTCTCAGTCTTGGGCTTGAAGGAGTGGACAGACTCTTAACTACAGAGAACAAACTGATGGTTACCAGAGGGGAAGTGGGTGGAGAGATGGGTGAAATATAGGTGATAGGGATTAAGGAGGGCCTTTGTCACAAATGATCACTGGCTGGTGTATGGAATTGTTGAATCACTATATTGTACACCCGAAACTAATATAGCACTGTAAACTATAGTGGAATTAAAATAAAAACTTAATTTAAAAAAAGATAATACATTTCTGAACTCTCTAACTTGGCACCCTGACTCTCAACAATGAACTCTAAAGCAGTTATTCCGGATAGATGGTCTTTCAGGGTCCTTTGCATTATAGATGTGATAGACCCTACAATAATAATATAAATATTAATTGGAAAAATAAGAGCTTGAACTTGATACAACCTCACTGGTGTCTCAAAAGAAAGTCAGAATAAGTCTTTCTATTTAATCTGACTGGGTTTATTTTGAAATTGATCAAAAATATATTTAAGAAAAACACATCTAATTCAAGTCACTGTGCTAAAACAGGTAATGTATAACAATGAATTTCCATATATTTCAACGTCTAAAAGTACTGGTTTGAGAAGAAGAAGACTTGAGGTTGAGTCTCTATGCCACCTACTCATTCCATGATCCAGCACAATGTAGTTTACTTCTCTGAGCCAAGCTTCATAATCTGTGAAATAAAGATAATGACATTGGGCTCTGGTTTCTGGTCTAACGTGTAGGAAGCTTAGAAGTCTTCACTTTATCCTAACAGCAAGTAAAAGGCTGAACAAATTGAAAAAAAATCAATAATTCTTCTTAGATTTGGCAAAGAGGAGAGGTCACAGGGCAAACCACTGACCCCAAAATTAGAAAGACACACAAGCAGATATAGAGAATTACAATTTATCAAAGCAGAAACCTCTTGGGGAACCAATAAGGGAGTAGGGAAACCTGAAATGTAATTAGCAAATTGCTGGAGGTTTAGTGTGAATAAACCTGAGAGATAAAAATTTCAGGGGACCCTTTCACGGGGGTGGGGGTGGTCTTGCAATTTGGGGAGTTTTACCTCCGGGAGCCTTATGAGTGTTTTGCGGTGAATAACAAAGAAAAATCACCTCATGTTTCCAGAAGGGAGAGGGGAAAGGAATAATTTTGAAATATACAACATTCTGTTCTTAACAAGGCCTGTTCTCAGCAAAAACTTTTACCTGAGCCTAACCTGCTGGAGTTTATCAGAGCCTAAACTTCTTGGGGAAAGGAAATACCTGACTCCAGCTCCCTCCAGCCATCCTGTCCCACCTAAGGGTTGGTGGTGGGGTATGGGGAGAGGCAATGAGAAGCAGAGGTGAAGTTCACAGTCCAGGAGCACAGACTTACCAAAAGACTGATACCATGTCAAAGGACAAAGCAGTCTTCCTCTCCCCCCTACACCTTATCACTACATTACTAAAGGCCTATTTACTTCAGTTCCTTTTACCCAGCACATCACATCCACCTTTCAACAAAAAATTACAAGGCATGGTAAGAGTTAAAACAAAGAGAAAAACACAGCTTGAAGAGATTGAACAAGCATCAGAGCCAGAGTGAGATGGCAGGAATGTTGGAATAATCAGACCAGGAATTTTTTTAAAATTATGATTAACATGCTAATGGATTTAATGGAATAAGTGATAAACGTGAAAGAACAGATGGATAATGTGAGCAGAGAGATGAAAAGTCTAAGAAATAATCAAAAAGAAATGCTGGAGATCAAAAACACTAATAGAAATGAAGAATGCCTTTGATGGGCTCATTAGTGGCTGGACATGGCTTTTCTCAAAAAAGAAAATAAAACAAAAACCAGTTCTTTGAAAAGATCTATAAAATCAATAAGCCTCTAGCTAGGCTGTGAAAAAGAGAGAAAACACAATTTACTAATATCAGAAATGAAAGAAGGAATTACGACAGATCCCATGGACATTAAAAGGATAATAACAGAATATTATGAAAAACTCTATGCCTAAAAAATTGATACCCTAGATAAAATGGGCCAATTCTTTGAAAGACACATCTTTCAGCACTCACACACAAAAACAGCCAAACTGAATAGATCTATACCTACTAAAGTAATTGAATAAATAATAAACTTCCAAAACAGGGAGAACCAGCCCTAGATGGGTTCACTGGTGAGTTCTATGAAACATTTAAGGAAAAAATTATGTCAAATCTCTACAACCTCTTTCAGAAGGTAAAACCAGAAGGAATGCTTCCTAACTGCTTGTATGAGGCCAGCATCACTGTAACCAAAACCAAACAAAGACAAGAAAGAAAACTACAGATAAATATTTCACATGAACATAAATGCAAAAATCCTCATCATAATATTAGCAAATTAAATCCAACAGTGTATAAAAAATTATACAAAATGACCAAGTGTAATGTATCCTAAATATACAAGGCTGGTTCAACATTCAAAATGAATTAATGTAATCCATCATACAAAAAGCCTAAAAAAGAAAAATGACATCATTTAAATATCTGCAGAAAGAGCATTTGACAAAATCCAATACCTATTCATGATAAAAAAAAAAAAACTGTCAGCAAATAAGGAATAGAGAGAAACTTCCTCAACCTAGTAAAGAATACTTACAAATCTGCAGGTAATATCACACTTAATGGTAAGAAACTAGAAGCTTTCAGGCTAAGATTGGGAACAAAGCAAGAATGTCCCTTCTCACCACTGCTTTTCAACATTGTACTAGAAATCCTAGCTAATACAATAAGACAAGAAATTAAAATAAAAGGTATACCAGTTAGGAAGAAAGAAAACTGGTTTTGTTTGCCAATGATATAATCATCTGTGTGAAAAATCTGAAAGAACTGAAAAAATAAAAACTCTTCGCACTAGTATGTGATTGATAGCAAGTTTTCAAACTACAATGTTAAAATACAAAAGTCAATTACTTTCTTATTTACTAGCAATGAAAAAGTGTTATTTAAAATCCCAAACACAATATTATTTATATTAGCACTCCCCAAAATAAAATGCCTTGATATAAATATAGCAAAATATGTATAAGGTCTACATGAAGAATACTACAAAACTCTGAGGAAAGATATCAAAGAAGAACTAAATAAATGGAGGGACATTTCATGTTCATGAAAAGGAAGATTCAATATTGTCAAGGTATCAATTCTTCACAATATATCTGTAGATTCAATGCAATTCCCATTAAAATCCAAGTTAAGTTATTTTGTGGATACTGACAAATTGATTCTAAAGTTTATTTGGAAAAGAAAAAGAAACAGAATAGCCAGTTCAATATTGAATGAGAACAGAGTTGAAAAACTAATGCTACCCAACCTCAAGACAAAGTATAAAACTATAATAATCAAGATAGTGTGGTACTAGTCAAGGAATAGACAATTAGATCAAAGAAACAGAAGAAACAGCCAGAAAGAGACCCACATATATGAAGTCAACTGATCTATGACCAAGCATCAAACTCAATACAATGAAACAAAGATAGCCTTTTCAACAAACAGTGCTGAAACTCTGGACATCCACATGCAAAAAATGAATCTAGGTTCAGACCTTAGAGCCCTAACAAAATTTTACTTAAAATGGATCATAGACTTAAAACTAAGATAAAAGCAGAGAAAATCTTGATGATCTTGGATATAAATGACGTTGGATATAGTAATGACCTTTAGGATATAATACCAAAGTCAAAATCCATGAAGGAAATAATTGATAAGCTACACTTCATTAAAATTTTAAAATTCTGCTCTGCAAAAGATGATGTCAAGAGAATGAGAAGATAAGCCACAGACTGAGAGAAAATACTTACAAAAGACACATCTGATAAAGGACTGTTATCCAGAATATATAAGGAATCCTTACAACAATAAGAAAACAAACAACCCTGTTAAAAAATGGGCCAAAGATCTTAACAGACACTTTACTGAAGAAGATATAAAGAATATAAAGTGCAAACAAGATATATTAAAAGCTGTCCAACCTCATATGTGATTAGGGAATTGAAACTTTAAACAATGAGGTACAACTACACACCTATTAGATTGGCCGAAGTCTTGAACACTGACAATACTAAATGCTGGTGGAGATGTGGAACTCTCATTCATTATGGAGAATACAAAATGGTACAACAACTTTGGAAGACAGTTTGACAGTTTTTTACAAAACTGAGCATACTTTACACAATCCAGCAATCACATTGTAATTACCCAAATGAACTGAGAATGTACGTCTGCACAAAAACCTGCATAAGCGTGTTTACAATATCTTTATTTATAATTGCCAACATTTGAAAGCAACCAAGTAACCTTCAGTAGATTAGTGAATAAATGGTACACTAAGATAGTGGAATATTATTTAATGCCAAAATTAACAAGCCATCAAACCACGAAGAAACATGGAAGAAACTTAAGTGCATATTACTAAGTGAAAGAAGCCAATCTAAAAAGGCTACATATTGGGGCGCCTGGGTGGCACGGCGGTTAAGCGTCTGCCTTCGGCTCAGGGCCTGATCCTGGCATTATGGGATCGAGCCCCATATCAGGCTCCTCCGCTATGAGCCTGCTTCTTCCTCTCCCACTCCCCCTGCTTGTGTTCCCTCTCTCACTGGCTGTCTCTATCTCTGTCGCATAAATAAATAAAATCTTTAAAAAATAAATAAATAAATAAAAATAAAAATAAAAAGGCTACATACCATACAATTCCAGCTAGAATACATTCTGGAAAAAGCAAAACTATGGCAATAGTAAGAAGATTAATGGTTGTCAGTGGTTAGGCAGGAGGGAGAGATAAAAAGACAGTAAACAGTGAATTTTTAGGGCAGTGAAACTATTCTGAACAATAGTACAACGGTAGATAATGTCATTATACATCCATCACAATCCATAGAATGCACAATGCAAAGATTGAACCCTAACATAAACCATGGACTTCGGGTGATAATTGGTTCTAGACTTTCTGCTCTAGAACCCTTACTACACTAGAAGACCTCATTTCTAATTAATGATTTAACAGCTAACACCCTAACCAGATTTCAAATTCCATGAGGACAGCAATTTTACCTGTTTTGCTCATAGCTGAACACCCACCACTTTGCATAGTGTGGGCAAAATAAACATTTGTTATATAAAAGCACATGGAAAGTATCAGGCAGATAAAATAAATAATAGCACAATCAGATGGCATTTTAAAGAGAATTTAATGAAAGAACCACTAGAGGTGTGGGCAGGTTTAAAGGAGCCATCAAATTATGGTAAGGCATCTAGCAATTAGCAGCAATGAGACACTATTGCTATATCCAGACCTGGAAAAGCAAGGGGGAGGAACGATATGATCAAAGCCTAATGATAAATGAAGCAGTGAAAGAATTGCCACCTGGAAGGGAATGAAGTTATAGAGGGCAGAGCAATACCAGAAATGTGCACCAGTGTAGGGAGGAAGTGGGCAAGAAAAACCATCCTCTCTCCTCCTGAATTAGGCTCCTTCCTGTGACTTATTAGGTGTATCCAGTGGTAAACCAGAAGGCAAGAAAGTAAGAGTTCATAGAAGTCAGTCTCTCAGGGTTCCAAAGCAGACAGAGAACACATGGTTGTGAATTGGGAAAGGGGAAGTTGGTGATGGAGAATAATCAACACAATGATATTATTAAAGAAGGAATCTTTGAGATCTTAATATTGGATTATGAGAATAAAATGCAGATACATGGAAAGACTTGATAATGGAGGGGTAATAGAAAGTTTCCATTAGTTCACCCTTCAAGCAAGTCCGAAAAATAAGGTGCTGGTTAACCTGAAAAACTCGGAACACCATCCAGAATATACAGAATTAATAACATTTTTTTTGTATAAAGGACTGTCAATCTAAATTGCTAAAAAAGTTCAGAAGCAGTTTGTCCTTTGGCATCCCCTTTAATCCAAATATACTCAGCAAGAAAATGATACGGCTCAAAGTTCCTTCTTCCTCCCCAGCAGCCCAGCCCAATCACCGCTCTGTTCAACCAATTAACAATTTGCAGGGGGAAATGTGAACAAATTAATGCTGATGATTGCAGGCCACTAATTGGCTGCTGGGCTGTCAGAGCAGCTTTGCAGTTGCTAAATCAAATTGATAGCTAAAGGCCACGAGCTGTTCAGCTGTCTACTCTGCTCATTTGGGGCTTCAAGGCCAGGGAAGAGGAGTGGTTTACCATGGCATTTCGGTCAATCTGTCATGACCGGCCCATCATCCCCATGGCTGTGCCTGGTTGGTGTATTTCCCCATAACTGTGGGGCTGCTTACAAGACTGTGGCTCTAGAAAGGCACGAGGCTGCCACTCTTGGGGAGATGTTCTCATCCTGTCTGACAGGCAGCAAGGCATGTGAGGTGAACCGTGAAGCTGAAGCTCTTCTGGAGAAGCAGTGTGACCTTTCGGGGGCCACACAGTCCGAGGCCCCAGTGAAAGTGGATTGGGTCAGTGAAGAAGGGGAATCAGTCGGGGGAGGCGCTCAGGTCCCTCAGAGGCAGGAAGCCTGGGGCTGAGTCCAGTCAACACATCCAAGTCACTGTTTGTCCCATGGATACCTTTCCCCTTTGGTAAATGAGAGGATTCATCAATGAGCACTTCTGGACTTGACAGAGGAATATGTGTTATATGACCTTGAAATGAGTTCAATTTTTATCAAATGTATACAAACTCACAAGAAAGTAAACATCACAATGTGTGCTGCTCCTTTCCAAATAGTCCACTTATGAAGATATGTTACTTATTCCAAAGATGCTGTAACTTCTCCATTTATGTCTGGGCATCTTTTTGGAGAATCACCAGAAAAATGAGTATTTGCAGCTCTTAAAAACAACAATAACAAAACCCAAACAACCAACCAAACAAAATACCTCTTAATGGTTTACAATAGTGTTTCTTACCCAGGGACCCTTTTGTCCCAGCACTTATCCACCCTGGGACATTTGGCAATGAATGGAGACATTTCTGGTTGTTACAACTAGGAGTGGGGAGGGGGAAGATACTATTGACAGCTAAGGAGTAGCGACCTAAGGGATGCTACTACACATCCCACAATGGCAACCCCCAGAACAAAGAATCATCCAATCCAAGATTTCAACAGTGCCAAGGTTGAAAAACCTTGATTCATACTGATTTACTTCAAGGGGAAATTTGGTTGATTTTGTGGAACTATCCAAAGGTCAATCAGAAGTCTGGTGATTGAGGGAGGTCCATCAAGTTGGAAAAAATGTCATTCCTGAACTAAAATAAGGGGTAATTATAAAATAATGAGACTGATTTCCTTACATGATAATTTCTAACATGGAGTCTAAAAAAAAAAAGGTTTCAAGCAATATTGCCATTCATTCCTTAATTCTTCCATTCACTAAGTATTTATTAAGCATTTAATATGTACTAGGAACCAATTAGCAAAACAAAATTCCTATGTTGAAAGAGCTCATAGTCTAGAAGCATACAGGGTAATGTACCAGGGCTGTCTGATAAAGTAAACTCTTTTAACTCCTTCACTATGCTGCCTTCCAAAATGTTGTTTCTTATGAGGATTATATAAATTAAGAAACACAAAATATTCCCAACAGTTACCTGGCACACAGTAAACACTCAATATATGCTAAATACAAGTTATTAATGTAAAAATGCAAAAAAATGCAAAAACCCTAGATGGTTTCCCAAATGGATTCTCTTGAGGAATAAATATTCTTTAGAAGTACACCTTCGGCCATCCTTGTAAATATACACATACTGCCAATTGTACATTTTCTATGTTAGGCTGTGATTAACAATGTGTTCCACCAAGGGAAATATGACTACATCCTCGTTGGGTGTGGTTAGATCAGAAAACAACAACAACAAGCATCTTGTAGATATTTGTCTTGTCTTTCTGATCTGGGGGACACTATACAGGCAAATGTCCTGGATATAAAATAATATAGGCAACTATCTCTGCCTTTATCCAACTTTTAATAATCTTGGGGAGACAAACCACAAGATAATTAACCAGGAAAAATTAGCAAAAGCTACATAAATGGCAAAGAAGTTCAAAAGAGGGGAGGATCTTTATAGGTATAGGCTAAGAGGAACATGTCCAGAGGATGGTATTAAGAGAAATAAGAACACAAGAGACAGGCAGACAGACAGAAGACATTGGTCTCTGTGTTTTTCATCTCTGAATGTCTCAGGAAAATACAAGGGCATCAAACCAAATGACTTACAAAGAAAGAGCTGGAAAATTTTGCAGTAAGATAATGCTGCAATGGAGTTTTTTAAAGGGAGAAGAAAGGAAGAGCCTGAATTAGTTGGAAGCTAAGAAGTCGGTCTCACTACTGATTAAGAATTATCTTATACTGAGCAGATGGAGTCAGGGAGGCCCCCCCCCAGGGCCTCACTGGAGAAGCTTGGGGCTCAATGCGTTATGAACCTCAACATTATCATCAGAAATGTGGCTTCTTTTCTGAACTGGACGCACCTTGCTGATACTTTCTGAGACTGAACACAAGTTGAATATTCATGAGTGGCTCCTGGAATATCTGTTTAGTATTAAGCAAAAGAAGGGCTAGGAAAGGTGGTGTGTAAATCAAATCTCTGCATACCAAACTGTACTCAGAATGCATGAAGGGAGTTCATTATTCAAAAGAACTTTGTAATAAATCCTTATGAAAAGCAAGTAAGGGATTTCTGCGATTGTCCCAGCTCAACCATCTTCTGGCTGTGGGACTTGGAGTAAGTCATTTCGACCCACTGAAACTTATTAGGACTCCATATTACAGAGGAAGAGACTCTTCCCTCAGCCTCTCCCAAAAGGTTGTAGCAAGCTTTGGATGAGTTAATGTATGTGATAGTGCCTTGTATACTGTAAAGCAATGAGCCTCGTTGACGTCTTGAAGACATTTAATTTCATCCAACAGGCCATCTTGCAATGAGACTGCTTCTTTCGAAGCTGAGTCACCTTTACAGGGTAAGGAAAGTTTGAATGTTGCCAACATCAGGTGATTTAACCTAATTATTTCAACCTTCTCTATGAAATGGTATCACTGAACTAAACTTGGAGGAAGAGCATAAGACCTAAACACTGTGAGCCGGTCCCCTTACCTTGAACACACCAGGAAAGTTATGACAGAACAATTTGCTCTATAGAATGTTGGTAGAAAAAGAATAGGGTAATGACTAGGAAGACATTTTTAAGTGAATACTAGTACGCCATTGATACATAGGGAAGCGACGTTCATTTTTTTTCTTCTACTCTAGTTATAAATGTGAGTGGGACTTGGTGTTCACACGGTGGAGGTACATCTTGGCAGGAATGTCTATCGCTTAGATTGAACCTCTTCCCGCCCCGACCACACATACTCCAGGGTATGTTTCAGAGAGTCAGTCTGTCCCTTTGTAATAGAACCTTGTGGTACATCTTCATGAAATGCAAATAAAAAGTTATGGATTGCTCCACCTTTACTATTTTCTGAGTATGGGAGAACAGAGACAAAAATCTTCCATGCTGCCATTTATCTATCAGGCACTGTGTAGTGATAAAATTCTATAGCTGACAGGAGCCTTAGCTAAATAAAATCTGTATGTTTATGCTTTGAGGTTTCCAGGAAGTAAGGAACTCAAATAGTGATCATTCTTAATAGTGTTCTATTAAGCTAGTTCCAGACTGTTTGGTCCCTGGCAGGAATTGCTTGATGAAAAGGATGAACCCAGGATGGGTTTAGCAGAGCAGCAGACTAATTTCTTTATAAGTGTTTTAACGCAGTTTCAGGAGGCAGTGGAAACCAATGGGCCATCAAAGGAAAAAGCAAGCTTTTCTCCCCTACCCGTTTTCACTGACAAAGCTCCCAGCCCATAGGCTAGCCAGAGGCTGTGTCCAAAACAACACTTACCAAAACTTCTCTCCAGTTCATGTCTTAGCATCTTCTAGACAACAAATGTCCCCCAAACAACACGTGTGGTTGTACTTCATGATGAATTTCAATGTTTACTCTTAAGTCTCAAATATCTGCCTGTGTGTGAATCTGTGTTTGATTTAAAAAACCTCTATAGGGGACACCTGGGTGGCTCAGTCGTTAAGCGTCTGCCTTTGGCTCAGGTCATGATCCCAGCATTCTGGGATCAAGCCCCGCGTCGGGCTCCCTGCTCAGCGGGAAGCCTGCTTCTCCCTCTCCCACTCCCCCTGCTTGTGTTCCCTCTCTTGCTGCCTCCTTCTGTCAAATAAATAAATAAAATCTTTAAAAAAAATAGAAAATAAAATAAATTAAAAAAATTAAAAACCTCTATAATCCCAAACTACCAAATACCATAAACTGAAGGATAAGATACAAAGTCAAGCCAAAACCCCAATCTATTGTGAAGACAAGGGACAATGATGAGCCACCTTGACATGTTGAGGAAAATCACAATATCCCTGATAACTAAAGAGCATATTGTGCAGAAATCTTCAAATCCATTTCTTCTCTCTTTTGTTCTGTCAACCCATGAATCACCTCTTCTGTCTCAGACATTGCTCTGGGTTCTGGGGTGCAGTGGCAGTGAGCACATTAGCAGGGTCAGTGCTTTCTGGAAGCTTAAGGTGCAGCCAGACCGGTTGAGGAGGTGGGGGCAATAGAGCAACAAACAGGCAAGGAAATATGCGTGGCAAGAGCTGTGTTGAACCCAAGCAGCCTAACAAGAGTTGCTCCCCCATCAAAAGGCCCTGAAACAGCTAAATGAGTAGCTGGGAGTCCTATTAGCCACAAGGTTCACAAAATATCCTGATTTTGACAAGATCCCATGGCCAGGAATCTCTGAATCAGGGATTGGCTCCTCATCCAAGGCTCTCTTCTCTATGCCATGCTGCTTAGAAGAATCTCATTTTTGCGTAGGCACATGACCAGGTGCACGCGCACTCTGACGCATAGCCTATGGCATCACCAGGATATTAACAGTGACACTCAGAGCGGCAATTCACCTAAGGAGGATTGAAGGGTCTAGGACTCGATGGAGTCAAGTTTGAATTCTAGCTTTTCCACTTACTGTCCCTGTGAACGCTGACCTCTCTTTGCCTTCACTTCCCTTGTGTTAATAATAATCTGCAGATAGTTTGTTGAAGGAAGATTTCATTTTTGTTTTTAAAATACTACCTAGCACAAGATTGCAGGATTGTTTGAGTAAGGATAATCCTGTCAGGTAGAAAGCAGAATGCTGTAATCTACAAAGTGTATGTTTTATTTTATTGCCCATGATCTGAGAGGCAATTAAATTCCCAGAAGAAAAATGCTGAAAGCCCAATGTCAGCTCTTGATATGCTGGAATGTTAGTTGATGACCTGGTTAATTTGTGGGAATTTTTGCTTTCTTTCTTTATTTTTTAATTCCAGTATGGTTGACATATTGTGTTATATTAGTTTGAGGTGTGAAATATAGTGATTCAACAATTCCATATATTACTCCGAGATCATCATGATAAGTGTGCTCTTTAATCCCCATCACCTATTTCACCTATCCCCCCACCCCCTCCCCTCTGGTCACCATCCCATTGTGCTCTATATCTCAAAGTCTGGGATTTTGTTAGTCTTTTTTTTTTCTTTGTTCACGTATTTTGTTTCTTAAATTTGATTTGTGGGAAATTTTCAAAGTGCCCTCTCCTTTATTATCTTAGGGTCAAATGATAATAAAAATATTTCTATCTTTAAGAAATGAAGATTATCATAACTGTTTTCTGAAGCTATAGATGGAAAAAAAAAGGCCAGAACTGACATTAATGCTAAAATATCAGTCCCACTAATTCTTTCTAAATGATAAAAATATGGTTTGGGTGATTTTTAGAGATCCCAAATCAGATTGGTCAGGTCACCTACATCTAAGAAGTACTAAACTAAATCTATCAAGCTTCCAACACAGTAGATAGTAGCCTCCCAAGGAAATCGGAAGAGGAGAAATTCACTTTTACCACACAAATGTCTACATATTGAGTATTTTTTGGAATTTTATGTGTATCTGTTGTCAGCTGAGGTTCTAAAAACAGTTTATATATGACAATGTTCTTTGTGGGGAATCATTATTTTAATTTCTATGTTTTAGGCTCTTTAATTAAAGGAGGCCAGTTATAGGCCTCAATTTATAAGGTCGTTTTGAAGTTTTACAAAGATAACTTAATTCATGTGGCATAGGGCCTGGCACGTAATAGGCATTCAATAAATTCTAGATATCATTATCACGATTGTGCCTCCCAAGAAATTTAGTTCATAAAATCATAAAATAAGACTGGCACTGAAACAAAACTTGCATGAAAGCAGAAACTGGTTTGCTCATGGTTTTCAGAACCTTCTTTGGCCAATGCCCGGGAAGTAGTGAGAGGACATCTGTTTCTAATTACAGTATTTTCTGTATATCATTTGCTTAAGAAAAAAATAACTCGAAACTCATTTACAAGTATTGGAGAAATATTTAAGAAATACTAATTTGGACAGGAACTCCTTTTCTGGCTGGCTTAAGACTTCCATACACTCTAGCCAGCTTTGTTCATACAGAATGCGTTGCTACCACACCCGGCATTTTGAGTTCCCCAATTCCTAAACGAACACGATCTCTTCCTAAAATGGGGTCAGCGTTTACCAGAAGGCCTGTTACGGCAATTATTTCTGTATCTGTCTGGATTCCGGACCTCGGGGAACATTCACTGGAGAAATGAAGACAAGCCTCATGCATGTTCACAACTACTTCAGGACGCAGCGCTGTCCCTTCCACATCTTGGGGTTAAATGAATGCTTGACACAGGGGCAGCGTTCTCTCCATTGAGCGAACAGAGTGAGCAGAAATTATATGGAAGCTCACAGGCTTTTCAGACACCTTTACTCTGCCCTTTTACTGATTCAGAAGTATATGAATTGTTTTTTTCTTCTTGGAGCCCAGGGTCTAGAGAGTTTTTCTGTATTTTACAGTAATATTCCTGACTTGTGAATACACATGAAGGTTTCTGGATGATGACACAATAACTGTGTAGAAACTAAATCAGCAAGGCTTTTTTCCTGAACCATATAGAACTGGGACCTTGAGTGGATTTATCCATTTCTATGAGCAGTAAAGCAGGAGAGCATCTTCCACTAGTTAGTTTATTCCGCTGATAGCTTGCGTGCACTGCTAAGAAGCAAGCAGAGAAACTGGCTGAGTGTTTCCTTTTGCTTTGCTTCTTTTGTTCTGTTTCTCCTTTCTGTTTATCGTATTTGTTTAATGTGATTCCTACTAAAGATATTACGGGATGCAAATCAGCTTTGATTGAAAACTCCTACAGACACACATTTGCCTAAATACAGTCATTTCCTGTAAGACCCTTCCTCAGAAAGGAAGAGAACTGGGGGGGGGGGGATGTGTACTCGGATAATCTCAACCTGTTACCTTTTTGCTTTAACAGTGCAGTTAATGACGACAGTGGGGGCAGGGATGGGGTCGGGGGGAGCTGTTCTTTTTTCAGCATCTTCAAAATGCACAGCATAATCCTCCATTCTACCATGTCCCGAGGCCTTGAGCCTGTCTACTTCCCTGAACCTGCAGGGCCTTTTCACACACTGAATTCCTCCAGAACTGCAGGTGGAGCGCAGGTTGGTTTTAGGTACCCTATTAGCAGTTAGGGCAAAACCAGCCTTTCTTCTCAGCCTACACGCTCCATCCCTCCAGACTCATTTTGAATCAATTACATTTTACCTTAAACTTGAAATTTTCCAGCTAAACTACTGTGTAGAGTCAGAAGCTAAGGGGTTTACATCATGAATGTTAGTCAGAAATCGATGTCCTGTACAGATACTATCAGCCCTATTAATATCTACTAGAACCATATAAATCTTAGTTAATGGCTTGTCTAATCTGTATACTTTTGCAGTGTGTTCTAGTCTAAAGTGATGCCCTGGCAGCATTTTCTCTTGTCAATGGAGCAATGTCCGCCATAGAGAACTTCCCAATCCAGTGGGACAAGCCCTCCCCCCCCGCAACTGTTATACCCAGAGCGTGGCCACCACCATCTAAAATGGTTTGGATTAATAGTTTTTTCGTTAAGAGTCAATAAACAAGCTCCTAGGTCCACGCAAGCTTCTTACAGCAAAAGCTCAATGTTGCCATTTATCATTGCCACCAGAGAACCAGAAACCCCATTTGTTTTCTCTGCTGCTGACAAATGTAATTTATAGGCTTTAAAGACCTAATTATTTTCTGCGATGCAGGATTAAATCTGAACACTTCTTACTGGAGGGGTGAAAGAGGTAGTGGATATCTTGGAAATCTGGGGGCCTCCAAATTCTATGTCTCAGATTCTCAGGTGTGAGGAATTAATGGGGATAAAATTGCAAGTTCAGGCCAATACAAAATGAGGGCAAAAAATAATGTTCTCATACAGCCAGTGCCCTGGAAGCATTTACTGCTGGTGCTCATTCCAGTCCCCTCATACCTTTTCAGGGCATACATCCCTGATGTCCCTGTTGTTTGGAATCTTGTCTCTGGCTCTTTCTCAAGGAGGGTTGCTTCGCCCACTAGCACAGAGAGCTAGAAGTGCCTGGAAGTTAACTTTCTGACTCCCTCCCCAGGCCTTCCTTAGCCAATGACTACTTGGAATGAGGAAATTAAAATCCATCTCCCTTGCCTTAGAGAATTCAAAATGAACTCAGGTGTAATTCACACCCCAGAGTTCCTCTGCAGGATGACTGGGGCTTTTTGTTTTTGTTTTTGTTTTTTTCCCTGAAATAGCACCCTTGCTTGGCTTCTTCCCTTTCCTTGTCTTTGATTCTCCACTCTGACCGGTGTCTCTGGAAAGCCCTTCCTTAATAAATCACTTGACCATCTCTCATAGTCTCAGAACCTGCTTCTGGCCCACCTTCCCTAAAACACCCACCAAGGAGCCCCATTATGGGCAAAGTACTAGTGGGACACTGAAAAGGAATACTGGAAGAAGCTATCATTGTCCAAGAAGACAGTCAGCAATGACAGTAAGCCCTCACAATATATGTTTATCCTGTTTAGAGTTTCAAAGCGGCCAATTCTCTACAAAGCTGGTTGGATATGTGAAAGCTTCCCGGAGAAGCAGACTTTTGGTCTCAGGTGGGTCTACATCTTCTGCCCCTGGGCTGTTGCCTAAGTGGGCTAGCTAGCACAGTGCTGCTCAAACACGATTTCAGACACCACCTGATTCCCTACCACAGCAAGTACAAGCATCATTCCCTGGCCTTCAAGATCTCCCTCTCTTTCCTCGCCTCCCACCTAGCTAATTTCAATTTCTACATGATTCAGCTTATATCCTCTATGCCCCATTCCATTCTCTTTGCCCTCAAAATGTTTTAGCTTCATTCTGACCTCAGGACCCTTGCTCATAGACTTTGCCTACTTAGAATACTCTCCCTTCTACCAGCCACTAATCCACCATAACTTAATTTTGGTCTTCAGCTCTTGAATTCTTCTAGAATATATACATCTCTTCCTTACTCATTGGCAAAAACTCCTTTGCCAATTTCTTACTCTCTAAGATTGTAAGCTTCTTGAAAGTAGAAAACACCTCTCTCTTTTTTTCTTTCCTTTAGTGACTAGCATAAGGATATTAACACTAGTCATATTTTTAAAGTAGTTATATCCATAATATTATTTATAAATATAAATAATATAAATACTTACATTTAGGATGGAACAAAAAATGAGGTTTTTGTGGGGTTTGTTTCCAGAATTATAATCAGAAGTTGATGGGAATTAAGGGACTTTCCCAAGGTATACAACTTACCGTAGGACATAGCAAAGAGCTAGATAGAGCTAGGATATAACCCTGATTCCACTGAATTATCTACTACTCCACTTTATCCTGAATCTGATAATCTAAAACCTATCCTCTCCCATTCATGACTTGGTTAAGTACTGTTCTGCTGATTCTCTGTCAGGTACAGTCCTCCTGAGTTGGGTAACACAGTGAGCCACCTACATTAAAAATGATTCCCTTATGTGTTTGTAATTCTTCTGTAACATGAGGTGTACGGATTCATATGGGATAACTTGTCCTTTAAAGATTGAGACAAGAAAATAAAATAAGGAAAATGGGAGCCGGGAGAAGACAATATGATGATGTCAGATTACAAAGCCCTGGGTTTCGATATTTTGTGACAATTGAGTTAATCTAGAATCAAAAGAAAATGGAAGTAAAGTGTTTTCCAGTGAAATAACACCAGGAATGTATGCAACATTTGGGGAGGGGGGGAGAAAAACCTCACATTACAAAACTACTTACCAAATCAATAGACTTGACCTTCAAGCACACTAGTTTTATAATGTGAGGTTTACCTGCCCTGCCCCCCAGTGTTGCATACATTCCTGGTGTTATTTAATTGGAAAACACTTTACTTCTGTTTTCTTTTGGTTCTAGATTAGCTCAATGTCAGAAAACCCAAGTTAGGAATGAGTGTGCTAATTTAAGATGTCAGGCCACTGGGGAATTCATTATGGACCAAGGAATGGACTCAAGCAACATCAAATACTTGATCTTCTCTACCTTTTGAGTTGCAGAAAACAAAAGTCTAGCTAAATCTCTTTGTAGGTCACTTGAACTTAAACTGCAAAGGTAGAGGAGAAACTCACCATAAGCATTAATAAGTACGTAATATTTATCTACACACAAATCGAGAGCAAGGAAATTGATCAAATTCATCATTCAAATCCCTTTCACTCTGTTCACATTGATAATACTGGTTTGCAATTTCAGAGATGCATCGCTATACCATGAAAAGTTTGCTTCTTTTCTGGGTTGAATAACTTTACCATGTCTCCAACTTTCTTGTCTGGAAAAGTGGAGGAAATCATATTCTATTATTTCCTTTCCTTCTCGGTTCTCTTGAGATAGACCAGTTTTTTAAAGCTTCATTTTAAGCAATAAAATATTGTCATAACTTTAAATAAATAAAAAAAAGTTAAGGAATTATGGTGCACTCTGATAGTCTTGGATGATGGCTACTATTTAAATACTAATTTCCCCTCCTAGATTTTCTGCATCTTTATATTATTGTGGAGAAATATCTTTCTCATGTAGGAGACTGGAGTATATGCCTGCTTTTTATATGTGAGGAGAAGCAATTAAGAGTTTTATAATATTTTAGAAAAATGTATTTATTCCTTCTGAAAAAATACATAGATACGGTGTGAGTTCATTGCATCATTTTAAATGATGGCAACTATCTCTCAGTAACTTGTTTTGGGGAAGGTAAGTAAAACCTTAAAATGTTAAATACGCTCTTTGGCAAGGCGAGCTGGTGTCCACGGTGACTCGAGTACCGGTTATGATCAGAGTCGGCTGCTTACGCCCCACCCTAATTATGGAGGTAGAGGGATGTTACAAAGATGGCACTCCCAGCTTCAAAATTTAAAACCAGTATTTACTGAGCACCTGCTATACACCAGCTTTTATGGCTTATCTCATTTGATTGCTGCAATGCCCCTATAAAAAATTATGGTGATTATCCCCATTTTGTGTAACAGGAAATGAGGCCCCAAAAAGTAATTACTTGCTTAAAAAGTCATGGACAGTAAAGGTCTGAGTGAGAATCCAAATTAAGCAGTATGACACAGAGCTCTCACTCCTAACCACTGGATGGCGCACCCTCTCCTGAGCAGCTGCCTTTCCCTGGCTCACAGAGTGAAGGAGTCAGAAGCTCTACACACGGGACTCCATTATACAAAACATGGATCCACTCTGACATCTTAGTTTAGGGGCAAGCAAACTAAAAATAATGGGATTGGACAGAAAAGGATCCATTACTGAGAATGTCAGGGAGTGGATTCATGAGAAGTAAGAACAAGTCAGGGTATATGGAGAACAGGATAAAGAATGGCATGCAAGTATCTCATGGCCAATTACTTATCTGGAAGAAGAGATGTCAGCTTGAGGTGTGTATGAGACAAACTTTCCAGAACATAATGATTCAATCAGGACAAAGAGAAGCAATGACTATTGGATGAGTTGCCTTATCAAGTTCAAGAATTATATCCAAGGAACTTCCAAACCCTTAAGTGTTCTCTGCTGGTCATGTTCCTTTTACATTATGATTAGATGTAGATATGGCAGAAGTAGCCATTTTTTAACTGGGCCCTGAAAGGTATTAATAAGATCCATCAAAAAGGGTTATTTGTTTGTTTTATCAATTACCCTTTATCTAGGGAAGGAAAACTTCAGTCTAAAATGAGTGTTCCATTAGACGAGTTCTGGATTTAAGTTGCACCGTGTTTGGAATCACCTGAGTAGTGTACGGAACCACTACTTTGAGATACAGAGAGGGTGCATTGATAGTTCCAGACCAGATATGCCTTGAGGTAATGTGAGGAGAGAACAAGATGAAGTCTGGCCTCACATAATTTCTTCTACTTCTCAGTACAGGGTAGCAATGTAGAATGAGAAGGCTGTACAAAGGAAGGGCCATTTTACCGAACGTGTTTGCCCTACGCTGAATAATGTCGCCTTCCCCTAAATATGTCTGTGTCCTAATCCTCGGAAGCAACACATGTTGCCTTACAGGGAAACAAAAGGAATTTGCAGATGTGATTGAGAAGAGGATCTTGAGATGAGGAGATTATCCTTGGTTATATAGGTGAGTCCAGTGTAGAAGGGAAACAAAGGCACAGTCAGATTCAGAGATGGAGATGTGATGGAAGCAGAGATTAAGGCGATACATTTTGAAATGGAAATAAAGACCACAAACCAAGGGACCCTCCTAGCTGGCTGCTAGATGTGGGAAAAGGCGAGGGCATTCTCTTCTCAGATCCTCCGAAGGAGCCAGTTCTGCTGACACCTTGACTTTAGCTCCGTGAAACAGATTTTGGTCTTCTGACCTCCATAATAGTTAGGGAATACGCTGGTGTTGTACTTAACCCACTAGATTTTGTCATTTGTTACAGCAACAAAAGGAAACTACTACAATGTTCAAGGGGTTGTATTCCCTGTTTACCAGCCCCTTTGTCTCTTAAGCCACCTTTCCAATCAGCTCCTTAAATCAAGCCCTCTTAAATCAGCAACTTCGGCTTCTGGCTCACAAGGATCTCTCCAGCCTACCACTTCCCATTCCTAGACCCTTGCTACATGAAGTTAGTCCTTGGATCAGCATCACTCGAGAACTTGTCAGAAAAACAAATTCTCGGGTCCTCACTGAGACCCACTGAACCAGACACATGGGGTCCCAGCAACAGCTCTTTCAACGAGCCGTCCAGGGGGTTCCAATGCACGGTGAAGCATGCGTACAACCGTACTATGACAGTCGCTTCCCTGATTCCAGCCAACTGCTGCCTTCCTCTCCCCACCCTTCACAGTGCGCTCTCCTCATTTTCGTTCTTCCTCCATCTTTTTCCTCCCTCGCTTGTTCCTGATTCTCTCTCTGTTACGTTGCCTATGCTGATGTAAGATTTCATTAAATGAATTGCAAGTGAGTGCTTTTTATAACTTGACAGGACCATAGCCAGTCTTCTCTGTAGGGTGCCTGGTGTGGGAAAGACAGGCGGGCAGGACTCCACCATTTCTTAGAGTAAAATATTCCACTCTGGATGGTGGAGTTACCAACCTCCACCCTTACTAATCGTCTTCCCTCTACCAGGGTCTCCTACAAAGGTCTGGATTAAGGGCTGAGACCTCATCACCCACCCTCAGACTCTTCTCCAGAAAGATCACACACTTTTCTGTGGCAAATAATGCTAAAGATTTCTCTGCAAGGTCCAGCTTTCTCTGTGCATGAACACATGGGTAGTGAAGGGAGGGTATACCCAACTAGCTCATCTGTTTTGAAAGCAATTCACAATCAGTTCCCCTGAGCATTGCCCAAGGCCCACCTCCACTCCTTCTGTGAGCTGATTGAAGCTTAGCATCTCACCAGGTGACTGTGAGTTTCTCCCACTTTAGTTTAGCTTTCAGTCTGACTTCATCTGTTCTCTGTCTTCCAGTATTTACTCAAAATAAATGATCTGCTGCTGACTGCCGTTCTTGATTTGCAGCACTATTACAGTGTCATTATTTTTACATATATTCTCTTACTTTATTATCTTCTCTCACTCTTTCATGCTGACTACCCTTCACTAGACATTTATCCCCATCTCCCAAACCCTAAAAGGAGGTAGCCCAACACGCTTTCCCTTGGTGGTGAAACCTTTCTGGCTTCAGCTATCCTCTGCCTGTTAACCTATAGTGCAGCCAGCTCTTCCCCGAATTTCACAGCTGTTCACCCAGGTTCTGTTCAGCAGCCTTGCATGTATCCAGAGGGTCTTTGCTTGTATCTCCCCTTCTTCCCGTAACCTCTACTTCCTGATCACAAGGATGAGTGAAAAAGAAAAGATCATTAATAAAATGTGGAAATTGTCATAGTCTTCCCTCCCTCTCTTCTCTCTGAACTCTCAGTGACCAAAGCACAGTGCTTTTTCTACTTCCCCATGTTTCTGTTCCCTTATTATTCCCTAGTTTTGACCCCCAATCCCTTTTGCCTGAAATACTATGTATGCACTTGACTGCAAAGACATCCTAACTCTAGCTTCCATAGTCGTCTTCTCACTGTCAAGCTCTCATTATTCTCCAACTCACATCTGTACGTTTTCTCATCTCTTGCTGGCCTTAGGTGAATATACACTGCCGAGTCTAAGATACTCTTCATCATCTAATCTCTCCCTGGACTGTCTTAAATGTGACCATTATATGCAGCACACTGGAATTTTTTTGTTAAAATATGTATTTGTTCCTTCCCACGTTCATACCTGTGGTGTCCATACTCCTTCCCTGTTCCACCAGGAATAATCCACACTCTTCTTTCAAAGCCCCTTAAACTTCTTATCTTTCATTTTATATTTTTTAATCTTACCAGCTTGAAGCCATTTGTCCCTTCTTTTCATTCCCAGAGCTCTCTATACTTCTTGATTAGTGCCGAACCTATTCTCCCTTGTATGATATGTATATATACCCTAGGAAATAAATTTCTTTAGGACAGGGACCATTCTTTCACACTTCAGTACATTGCATATTTGTAAGAGTTCAATAAATTTAGACTGAATTAATTAGAATCAACAGTGCTTTTCAGGGTTCCTGAAAGTACAATTTAGAATAGTAGCTAATATGTGTTTCACAGGTCATGAACATATGGGAGTTAACACATTACTTAATACATGCAGCAACAAGAAAATTAGAATGACAAATTAAATACATTCCCAGAGTTAACATATGTAGTGAAAAGAGTGAACTGTTATTCCAAAAGTGAGCTTGTGTCTTTTTCCTCTGCAAATTGTTTTCTGTACATATTCTACATTAATTATGTTAGATCGGCATTTGAATTTATAAATTGGAAGTTCTAGATGATTCAACATATCATCTAAGTCCCTGAAAGTACACATTATTAAAATATGGTTGATTTAGATTATTGTCTACTCAGTAGATAAGTGTAATTTATATCAATATAAATAAACTCTCATCTTAAATTCCAGTGGATGCTTAAGGATTTGAGGGCTCTAATTTAATGTCCCCCAAATTAGCCCCCAAATTTCATCCCCATTAACAGCATTTACACATTTTTCTAATAAGCACAGGGCTTATTGTTTTACAGGCATTCGCTTATTTAGTTCTTAAAACAGTCTAACTTTATAGATGAGGAAGCTAGGATTCACAGAAGTTTGAATATTACCCAAGGTATCAGAGCTAATAAATTATAAAACCAGCATTCAAAGAGATGTGTGTTCTTTTTTTCCTGTGTGCAGAGCACATAATCTATAAAACCAGGCTTAATCCACTAAAATTCCCTTCCTTCTTTGATGTCCCCTTGTAATTTTAGAGACTGTGCAGGTGGTTGTAAGCCTGCCACTATATAAGAAAGTTTAAAAGCACCGTTAAAATTTCTATTGATTGATCTGGAGAATCAATGAATCAAACAGATACAGATCTACGTGTTCTATCTATGTGATATGGAAATATATCTGGATTCACTTTCTCTTCTCTCATCATTAGAATAGTTTCAAATACCTAGTGAAAGGAACCATATATGGTGCAATTCTCTCTGTTAGATTTCTGCTTTTGCTTCTGTTCTTCAAAAGGAGACCCAGGGGGCTCTTGAAATATCTACACCTGAAGCTTGAAGAAAGCATCTCAGTCTGGATGAGTTCCTCTGAGAGATTATGCACACCCATCTGTTTTCATAAAAGTTTAATGTCAGACAGCAAATTCATATATTGTTTTAACTTAATTTTTATTCAATCTGTTGTCAGAAATCTGACTTCTGCAGTCTGGTGGCAGGTGCATAGTAATGAACACACAGTGTGGTCTCCCCATGCTTCCCCAAAAATCCGTTCATGAACACACTGTCGGTACACATGGCAGTAATTAGGGCCGTAGCTGGACACGGGCATTGATTCCTGGGGCTTCACTTCTACTCTGCCAGATCCCAGAGGTGGAATATTCCCTTCTTAAACACCACAGTTCTCATTACTCAACCCAGGCCAAGCACCAGGGTTTTTGCCTCCCCTTGGCTTTTAAAATCTAGAGCCCAGGAGGATATGCCCTCACACCACCACTTCGCTGTCCCCAGCCAACGACAAGAACCATGTGTGCCTTCGTCCTTGCAGTTAAGGCTTCTGTGGTGAGTCTCGAATTTATGCCCCATGCCAACAGCCTCTGGCATTATTTTATTTTTTCTCATTGGGCAGAAAGGGACATTTTTACTAAGTTTTTACTTTATGAAGTTCTATTTTTCAGGAAAGTTCCCTGAATATCCAGATCTCATGCTGTTTTCCTTTCAGTCAGTTACAACACCTAGTGCTGTGGGTGATTTGTCCTCTTTGTTACTTTTGACCTGTGGATCAAGAATAATAGGGTAGTTATCACTTCTAGGACCCTCCAAATAAGAGAGGGCCCCTGACTCCTCATGAGTAGATCAATAATGATCTTTCTATCTGAAAGAGTTGTGTCTCCTTCCAAGCAACTCCCTAACAGGAAAGGTGGGGAATGCAACTTAATGAGACTTTTCTACGTTGCTGGGATGGAGCTGTCACCGAAAGTGATGAGCTCTTGCAATGAAGAGTAACTATTCCATTATCATGATTATTCATTTTAAGCAAGATGTAGGAATTGGCTCACATATAAGACTGGGGTTGACATATAGGTAGAAGTTACATGATCCCAGTTGTAAAGGTTAGAGAAATAGTTTTCATTGCTGGGAAGCTTTAAAAAACTGTGCCCAGACTCAGACTCTACCAGTACCAATCCTTCTAAATAGCCGAGAATGGCAAGGAAACAAATCATCTCATTGTTCGGTTGCAGCGCTTCTCAAACTCTACTGTGCCTCTGAATGACAAGATGGGTTTGGTCAAACACCAGTTGCTGGATCTGACCCCTAGAGTTTCTGATTCAGCAGTCTGGAGTGGAACACAAGAACTCTTCCTGACAAGTTCCTAGGTGGTGCCCATGCTCCTTGTCAGGGCCCACACTATGCTTGGGGTCCCCAAGTTCAGTTACACATTGGAATGACCTGGGAAAATAATTAAAAGCCACAGTCAGCTCCACCCCAGGGCAATTGAATCACAATCCTCATGGCTGGATCTGAGCATTTCGTGTTCTTAAGAGTTTCTTGGGTGATTCTACAGTGTACCAAATTTGAGAACCACTACCATAGAATCATACAAGTCCTACTTACTGTTGGACTTGTTCTCACCTTGTTCCTTGCACTTCCAGGAACAGGCCAGGCCACTTTACTCAAGTGTCAATCTTAGCATGTCAGGCACCTGCTCGAATTAATTTCTCAACTTCTAGGCCAGAAAGTTAGGGGAATATAAATCTCTACATGGTGTTTCAGGCAGTGGGCAGTGTAAAAAGATAGCAATCCCTCTTAGGAAGAGAAATGTCTTCTCTATCTGTCCCCACATCTCTGTCTTCCTCTCCTCCACCTTTTCCACTGGAGACATTATCTTCCTTGGAGTTCAGTGCTGGATCTGCCAGAGGTCAGGCAAGGACACTGAAGCTGTTGCTGTATGACACACAGAGGATGATACCCCCTAGAGTGCATTCACAACCTCCCAGCAGCAAAGGGCATCAGCTAATTGCTCTATACTAGAGAGGTAACTCCAGTCGAAAATTGAGCTGATTTAATTGGCAACTCCATTATTTCTGCTGAAGATGATGACTTGTTGTGGTGCTGGGACTCAGCTGGAGAGAGCATACCACCACAGAGTAATTAACTGTGTGCCAGCACTGACGGTGGTGCCCTCCCCTCTGCAGCTACTCACCACGTCTCACCTGCCCACTTTGTGTGTCTGGGATAGAAGTAAGCAGCGCTGGGGACATAGCTTGAGCAATGCTCCTTCTATATTTTCAAATGAGATGAGAAATGCCTTGAGCTTGGGCATGTGGATGATCAACCAAAAAGCAAAATAAATCATGTCATCCAAAGGACTCTAGGGATGCTCTGTTTTCTTCAAAAGCCTAGGAGCTAGAGATGAGAGGACTACAGAACTTCTGGGCAAAGGTGGTTTGGGACACTTCTTAATTCTCTGGCTGATTATGAAGGCTCATTTAGGTTGAACTACGTATTCCCTGAGTTCATTTTGGGCACCAATGCAACTTGAATTTTTCTGACTCTGAATGTGTTAGCCTCTGAAATCTTGACACAGTTCTCTTATTTATTTTAGAAAGGAACTGGAGACAAGGGGGAATGTGATAAGCCTCATTAGAAGGATTTTCTCTTTTTTTTTCTTTCCCAGCTTATTTGTAATTTTATCTAAACCAGGGATTTTCAACCTCATAACTTCTGACACTTTGAACTGTATAATTCTTTATTTGGGGGTTTGCCTTGTGCCTGTAGATGCTTAGCAACCTCCCTGTCCTCTACCCACTGGATCCAGTAGCCGACAATCCCTGCCCATCCCCAATCCCCTCACTACCACCCCCAACCAGTGTGGACAGCCAAAAATGTCCCCAGGATAGGAAGGAGGTGGGCAATGGGAAATTGTCACTGCTGTGAACCACTGGTCTGAAACACCACCTATTCCTCTTTATAATTTTCTTGTGGTTTTGGAAGTGCAGGCACTCGTAAAGAATTTTGCACTTGAAACGTGCTTTAGTGTGCATTTGCTTAGCTGAGCCTTCCAAGTGATGTTCAAGGTTGATAAGAGAGCAGAAGATTCTGAAAATCATACCTCAAATTCATGACACAGCTGTTACTGCCATTACAAGTGGGGCACAAAACTACCCCCATGATGTCAAATTTATATCGGGGATCGTGACTCTTCAGACACTCCATGCTGCAATAACATCATATGTGACACAACTGATCCCATTCCTGTGAACTTTCATATTAACCAGGATCTGCAATGGGCAGTCTGTTTCTCTGAACATGTTGCCCTTGTGGCCTAGAAAGTACTGGAAAGAAAAATACAAACTGAGAGGAAGTGATGATACATTCTCTGGTCTTCACTAGCAGGTCTTTGTCAACTTTAAAGTGTTTCTTAAGTTATTATTAGCATAGTCTCAAGAGTCAAAGAACTTTCACATACCTCAGCTCTCTGAACCTTAGCTCTTTTTTTTTAAAGGTTCATTTATCTATTTGAGAGAGAAAGTGAGTGTGCATGAGTGGGGGTGGGCAAAGGGAGAGGAGAGGGGAAGAAGACTCCCTGCTGACTGTGGAGCCCAACGTGGGGCTTGATCTCAGGCTCCTGAGATCATGACCTGAGCTGAAACCAAGAGTCAGAAGCATAATCCACTGAGCCATTCAGGCACCCCTCACATAGCTATTTTAAAGATTAAATGTGATCGAGACACTTATCCAAAAGCCCTCATTTCATCTAGTTGTTCACTCTGGGCTTGTCAACCATAAACCCTGAGTTTATAAAAGTTAAGTGAGTTGCCTAAGGTCACAAAAGCAGTCAGGGAAGGTGCTGACTTCCTGCACAACCTACAAGCCCTGGTTCCTCTCTGCTCAGGCTCCTCCCATGCTATCATTTTAATGAATTAATATAGAACTTAAATCAGTTCTCCTCCCTTTGCTAGAGAAGACAGTACCTGTGAATGGAATAAGCCCAGTTAAATGGATTACTTATTGTATTCAATAAATGGGTATTGGGCATCTCCTTTGGGCATGTCATTGTACAATGCTGCCTCTCCTGAGTTCTCTTTTATAAACTTCTAGACAACACTCAAAGTTCAGACATGTACCTGGTGGGCGGGGGGGACCTGGTACATGTGTGCTCACAATGTGAATCTTCTTAGTAAACCTCTTTATATTCCTATATTTGAATCGTTAATCCTATTATATGTTAGTTTCCTGTTTTCAAGTAGTCCCTTCAGTGCTTCAGTCAATTTACAGAGGCTGATACACCGAAAGAGTTGAACTTATTTTTACCTTCAAAGATGTAGCTTGTGGCTTCATGATCATGATTGGTTACTTCTCCAAGTGAAAGAACGAGAGTAGGTGATTATGG